>NC_081410.1:336504118-336804118 GCF_030272615.1 Cryptomeria japonica
CTTTTCATCTTACCTATAAATTCTAATGAGAATCTACAAAGTTATTTTCTTATACTTGGAATAGAATTTGTCTAAAATCATTTTAGAGTGTGAGCCTCCTTAGGCCTCAATAAAATCTACTATACTCTTTCATGTTCACCCCAAGGAATTTAATATTTTTACTACAAAATGATTAAATTTATTAAAATGGATGCACCACTATCTAGTGCACCTAAGCCTTCCATTAATAGAAGAGATTGACAATATTTTGTGATCTCAAATTCATAGTTTATTCATACAAAATATAATAATAAAAAAATATATAATTAGATACATCCTATTGTTTTATGTTTAATTTTATGTGATATTTTGTAACAATAATTTGTTTGTATAAATTAAATAATTTATAATGAAACTTATAAACAAGTACTAACCATAAGAATATTGAGTTATAAATTAGAATGCATATGACAAAGTAGAATAAGTTTCTAAGGATGAAGATTTATGGAGAGGCTTTTAGAATTGTTTTTATGGAGGAGGTTTCATGAAGCAAGGGAAAAATGTTGTATTATTAATTAGAAATAAGAGGCCTTAATTCTTAGATTGTAATTTTGAGCAAAGGAAAAATGTTATATTATTGATTATAAATAAGAGGCCTCAAGTTAGGCTAGAATTTTTTTCTACTAGTATGAATTTTTTCTTATTATTTGTCAATCATTTAGATTTTTTAGATTCTTACCAATTAATGGAAAAGAATTTTTAGAAGGAAAAATATATATCTTTATATTTTTTAATCTATTTGTTTGTTAATCAAAACAATGCATAGACCAAATAACAACACAAGTACTTTAAATTATCTTTTTCAAGAATAATATTTATTTTATCAATCTATATTTTCTTCATTATAATTGCATACAACTTATTAGTTTCTGTAGGAATATTGCATTCAATTAGTTGAACCAATTAGCATTTAGAATTAAAAATTTTGAGCAAATAATCTATAGTCTATATTTATTTTATATTTAATATTTTACATATCTATAAAACTATCATTTTTCTATGCAAAAATGTGAATTTTGAAGTTCCCTGTGATCAAAACCACTCCCATGCAGAGCGATGGGGAAGAAGAGTGGCGGGTGGTTCTGGGAAAAAAATCCAAGAGGCGCTTGAACTCTCAGAGGCTCTCTTCGGCCACCAATGTTGCAAGTTTAGACAATAAGGGCGGACCTCTCCTGAGCGGCACCAAATATGCTTGTTTCCCATCATCTCTTCCCAACTCATCTGGGATTGTCGATTTCTTTGTGAGGAAAGTTCGTGATTATAGAAAGATTCTGAATGATAGATGGTTAAAATCAGTACAATATGGTTTTCTGCCACGATGGCCAAATTCTCACTGGCAGGCACAAAGGCTATCGCAGGATAAACGCGATAGCCCTAGGGTTTTCTCCAACTCTCGCAGGAATTTTCCCTCTAATCAGCCATTTAAAAAAGATAAAATAGCTTTGCCCCTAGTGGTAGCCACTTCTTCCCAAGCTATAATTCCTAATAAGCAATAGAATAAGAAAGGCATTAAATTACCTTTGGATCTCCTGCATGATTACTATGACTTCTTTTACAATAAGGGTATTATTACTTTCTAGAATGGGCAACATCAGATCTTTGATGAAATGAAAGAATGGTGGAAAGAGGAATTATCCAATCAGGTAAGTATTACTAACCTAGGTTTCAACTATTTTCTCATTACCTGTGTCAATTCGAATATTAAAAGGAAATTCTGGAGTGAAGTAAAATTGATAGAAGGATATGCCTTTTAATGTTTTGATTGGATGCCAAACTTTAATCCTGAAACTTTCCAACCCAAGAAATTTGTGAAATGGATAAAAGGCCCTTTTTTCGGTAGAATTTCATTACCGTAAAATTATGGATTTTATAGGCTTGCAATTAGGAGTCTTTTTAGGAGTAGAAGGATTGTATAAGGATTTGGCAAAAGATATAAAGCTCCTCATACAATTCAATTCTAAAACCCCAAATTTGAACCCAATTGAGTTAATTATTGAAAAGGGAAGTTGGTGTATATCCCCCTCATTTCATAAGGGCGAAGTCAACATCTCTAATATCTTCCTACGTAACCCCTAGGGTAGTGAGCAAGTCTCTGATTATAAGGACTCTGCTTCAAGCTCAGATACTAGGGGAAAATTGAATTAGAATTTTGTAGAATGTCAATCATCCTCTAGGGCTCCCACAATAGTAGACAAGGTAGTCAGGAGTCGTAGCAAATCCCAATTGAAGAGTAAGGGTCCAAGATGTTAGACAGATATGATATTGGGAGTAAAGTGAGAGGGGGGCCTAAATCAGTTTACCATCAGAAATCAAAACTTAATGCATATCAAAACCATTAAATTGGAGCACAAAGGAACCAACACAATGAAGAATAGAACATGAAAGCTTAGTACACACAACACTAATATTTTGACCTGGAAAACTCGGTAAAGGGAAAAACCATAGTGGGAAACCCTACCCACAATCAAATAATACTCTGCAGTAGTATTGTGAACAATTACAATGGGGTCTGCACTTGCAGAAAGGCCAATAGCCTAGAGCATACTTCTCATCACAAAAAGAAGTCTCACTGACTTACAAAAACATCGAACTACAATCTGAAAAGAATGAACTGTGAAAGTACCATCTCCTAATGCTTGATGCAGTTCCAATTAAGCATAGATGTATGCCCTACAATACAAAAACCTCACCGAATGATATATCACTTGTTCATACATAAACCTTCCTCTGATAATGCAAAATGTAGACACCTAAAAATGGTCAATGCTTGCGGAGTCATACTTTAACATTTACGCATTGCCTCATCGTAGGTTTTTGCATTGCATTAACATTTTCTCCTATGTCACACACTTGGTCTTTATCATTTGCGAGCATCGAGTCATTCTTCTACATTCTTCAGTTGTCTTGCTTTCGAAATTGGTTTTGTCGACAACACTATCCATTCATGATTTTGATCGATTTTATCCCGTCGCATCAATGTGCATGCTCATTTTGGACATCGTCAATTCTAATTAGGGTTTTGTCCTCTTTTCAAATTTGTCATCTTGCGATCGATTTTGTCATCGATCGTGGTCATTTTTAATCTTGTCATCTTGTAATCTAGTTTGTTGTCGATCCTTGTCCTCTTGTCAATTTTGTCATTTTGGATCAATTTGTCATTGTTCCTCATCAATTGGCACATTTATCAATCAAATCATTCAGAATCATGATCAAATCGAATCTACATCAATTATCAATTGTCAAGACCTAATTGTCATCCTTGCATTGCTAATTCATCTTCTAGGGTTTCGTGATTTAATCATTTAACCTTGTTTGTCATTTCTTCCTTTAGGATTAATAAATTGTTTATTTATCCTAAGTCTTCGTGTCACAATTAAATGTTTCATTTAATTGGCTAACTAATTATTCATCTTTTTGTGAATTAATTAATAAATGAAAAATTATTAATTTATTCACCTAATATCCAAATCTTTCATCAATTTTCCCTCTTTGTGAATTAATTAATAAATGAAAAATTATT
Source organism: Cryptomeria japonica (assembly GCF_030272615.1). Lineage (NCBI taxonomy): Eukaryota > Viridiplantae > Streptophyta > Pinopsida > Cupressales > Cupressaceae > Cryptomeria > Cryptomeria japonica. The sequence continues at coordinate 336,507,678 of NC_081410.1, forward strand.
AATTGATTCACCTAATTTCCTAATCTTTCATCAATTTTCCCTCTTTGTGAATTAATTAATAAATGAAAAATTATTAATTGATTTCCTAATCTTTCATCAATTTTCCCTCTTTGTGAATTATTAATAAATGAGAAATTATTAATTAATTCACTAAATTCCTAATTTCATCATTTCTAATTCTTAATTTCCTAATTTCTAATTTTCCTATTTTCCAATTTTTCTAATTTTCTAATTTTCCTAATTTCCACCTATTTTCTAATTTCCTAATTTTAATTTCCACCTAATTAACTTGTCTCTAGTTCTCCCTAGTTTTGTGCTTCATGCGTCATACTTTTGACATAGCAAGATGTCATAAGGTTCTAGTTCTCTAAGCTTTGCATTGGCAATATGTCATAATTCATGACATAGAAGGTGTCATAACCTTCTTCTTTTGACTCAATTGTGCCATTTTTGAAATTAATCGCTTCTAATATCCATTTCATGCTAATTTGATCCTATCTCCAATTTATCTATAAATTGGATGATCTTCATCAATGAAGGCTAATTGGTAATTACTTTGTCGAAATAATCACTTTGTCAAAACAATCACATTTCGAGTACTCTTGATCAACCATCTTGTCTACTTGCTTTCAATCATGTGTGTGCACTTGTAGGTGAGATCCACAACAAAACTATTTGGAGAAGAAAGAAGAACAATGGAGCCGCATGAAGGAAGCATTCAGATCTGCATATGGTTTGCATAGTATTTACTTTTGAATGTTTTATCTTTATGTCTCTATTGAATGTGTTTAGGATAGATCGTTGCAATGAGCTTTCGTGGTTGAGCTAATGATTAGTATGTTTATATTGTTTGTGATGATTTCCTATTTCCTAGCTACATAAATTGGTGAACCTGACGTGAAAACTAACCATCTAACCCCTTAACTGTGTCTTTGAGTGCTTTTGAGTTGATTTGCAGGTCAAAAAAACCCAAAAACAGGGCAGTGCAGGGTTTTCTGGGGACTTCTGTGCCTGTGTAAGACAACTTGCACTTGTGTTGAGCATTTTGTGCTTGTGTTAAAGACATTCTGTGCTTGTGCCATGTGTTCTGTGCCTGTGTCATGAGTTCTACGCCTATGTAAAGTCCAGAACAGAGGTAAAAATGCAGTGTTTTACTTGAAAATTGTTTGTTTTTGCATTCTGTTTTCTGTGTTTTGGTTTTTGGTACTAATTATCTATGCAGCATCTTGGCATACGCATGGAAAAGACAAAAAATGAAACTACTAACATGTTTTATGCAGAATCGATAGTCAAAGAATAAATACCTCAAACTTCTAACTTGGGTTTTGTAGGTTGCCTTGGAGAAACAACTAAACTTGGTGTTTGTAATTAATGTTATAGGCACCTAGTATGATTTATAAATAGGTTGGAATGAACATGTTTTTGCTTTGATTTTTGAGTGTGACATTGGAGTAGGAGAGTATGCTCTCATCCTTCTTAGGGTGATCAGAAATCCAGATCTTCGATACCATGCTCATTGTTTTGATTGTGTGTCACCTTTAGAGGGGCTGCCTTCCCAACCATTTTCTTTTGCAAGCAAGTGATAATCATGAGAAGGGAATGACCCAAAGTGAGTATGGCTAGAATACCTTGGCATTCTAACTCACTATAAAAAAATACCCGATGAGCGAAAGCTTTGAAGGAAGGGTTACGTGGGAATTGCAGTTACTTGGGAAGTGATGACCCTTGGACTCTTTCTCATATCAACATCTAAGTAGGACCTCATAGTCTAAATCATGCTTGTGTGACTACATTTTTTTGGTATCTTGATGGGCTTAATGTCTTAATCATGCTTGCATGACATCAAGGAGTAACACTTAACAGAAATCCTTACTAAACACCTTGTTTATAGAGGCCAAAAACCCTTCTAGTTGCTTGAGAAGGACAAGTTCGGATACTTGGAAGAGATACTAAGTTCACCATGGGGAGATTTCCATGGGGACTGATGCTTGGCTGCCCTGAGAAGTGAGTGTTGTGGAGGGGAGCCCATGGGGTCAAGCATCTATGTATTCTCCTTGAATCCAATAATGAGTCTACCTCTCAAGTACCTAATGTCCTTGCCTACCATAAGAAATTTGTGAATGAGCATGATTGTCTTGAGTCTATGTTAAAATATCTTGTCTTCTTTACTTGTCAAAAGTTGAATTGCGTATCATTTCAAAAACAAGGCTAAATTGATCCAACATAAGGTTAAACATAAGAGAATTTCATTCAACAAACTTCAAAACACTTTCAAACATGGTTGTCAAACATTTTTCAAAATCTTATCTCAACATTCATGTCACTTACATTCAGGTTCATCCTAGGTTTGCATTTTGCAAAGTCATTGTCAACTATCAAGGTTTAGTTTCATCTTAAGTCATACTCCTTTGCATATCAATAAGGGTCATCCATTTGCATGTGTCCTCTTGCATTAGAGTCATATCATTGTCATACATTCATACATTAATCAAGTTTAGGTTATTATCATATCATATTAGGGTCATTTGCATAGTAGTTGTCCCTTTGCATATAGTCTCAAAACTAGGTTTTGTCATACTTAAGTAATCCAAATCTTTGATAAACCCTAAGTCATTGTTAGGAAGTCTAGACCTTATTAAACCTTTTGTCCTTTTGTCATCAATGTCATTTTGTCAAACCTAGCTTAGTATCCAAGCATATAGGGGAGACATTGTCATCTTGTCCTTTGTCACTTAATCCTTTTGTCCTTTGAGGTCTAGACATCATTTTAATTTCCCAAGGGTCTCTCTTAGATTTGCATTCATAATTTTGTCAAAATCTTCAAAAACAACCAAAAACATAGATTGCATTCTCATTCATTTAGTTTGCATTTGGTGGCATATCATATATTATCTTTGAAAAATTACCAAAAATATTGCATTTGCATAAGTGACATGCCTGTTGAGACAAGATCAAAATCTAAAAAGATGGGTGAACCAACGTATCAACCCATGGACAACATAGCAAATTCGCAGTTTCAAACTAGTCAAACAGTAAAAATTGAAGGTTCATCAAATACATCTTTACCACCATATGGAATAGTTCAACTTGGACCACCTCCATTATATGAACCAGTGTTTGTACCTATGAAACCAGGACATGGGAGTGTTCCACCAACTCCCAAAGGAAGTGCACCTTTTAATTTGAATCAACCACACCTGCAACATGACATTAAAACTCAAACATTATATGAAGAACAAACTCTTTTGCAAGGATTTGGTTCAGATCAAGGCATTCAACAAGAAACAAATCCAAATGTCCAACCAGATTCTTCATCCAATTCTGATGCTTCTGATGAGATTGATATGTTCCTTCAAGATCCAAAGATAACAAAAAAGATGGATAAGTTCTTGAACAAGGTCTTTAAGATGTTTCCACAAAAGTATCTTAACATGATGAGTAATGTGACCTCTTCAAGTGAACAAATCAATGTGCAAGAACAACAAGGCGGTGAGTTGTTAAGCTTCTTTCCACATCCAAATGAAGAAAATGCACAACAAGCAACTCAACCTACCTTGATGAGCAAACGTGCTTCAAAGGCATTGACAGTGACTATTCCTCAAAAGTCACCATTTGAGACAATAAATAATCCACTATTCAACACAACACCTGTAACACAAGATCAAATGAAGAACACGCAAATATTGATAGCTGTCCCTCAACAAGAAGTGGTTCCTTACATGCATAAAGTGGGATCAAAATCTAAGATGCAGGAAAGCTTCACAACTGGAATGCCTAATGTCACCAATGTCCAAAATAACTCCATGATGCAACAAAGTTCTTATGTCCCATTAAGTTCAATATCTTTGCCAAACACTATTGTGACAAATCCTTCGATAATGGCGACACAAAGAGCTACGGATAGTGGTTTGTACCAACAACAATTATTGCAACAATTGAGTAATACACAAAGGGTACAATCGAATGTACAAACTAGCAATGCGCAACAACAACAATTTTGCATTCGACAACAAATTGCAGCGTCTTCAGCACCATTACAAGTTAATGCAAACTTGCAACCATCACAATGGATTGGACAAACAACACAGCAAGTTAATCCAAGTGCTATACCCCATCCTAAGGAGAAGCAATCCAAACCACCTAAACAAAGTTTTTTACAAATGATGGGATATACACCACGACAAAAATTGGCACAAAGTCAACAAATTCCGATTCGTCAGCCTCAACACCAACATGTGCCACAATATGTGCCAAGGCAAACAAGCTATCCTGCTTCACAACTGCAATTGGCGCCTGTGCAATATCAACAACCTAGTCAATTGCAATATCAACCTAGGCTCCAAGAAGCACAACAACAAGGTTGATATCAAGGCATAGCACAACTACAACAAGAAGAGATGTACCAAGAACATTATATGCCAGAGACACCAAAAACGGCCATTTCAGAGTATCAACAACTGATCGGAAATGCGATGTATAGACAAAGAATACCAATCGGGATTAATGATGGACCTCCAAATTCTGATACAATTGCGCAACAACTTGAGAAGTTGCAACAAAAAGTTGATGCATTAGAAACTAAAGGAACAAAGAAGTTGTATACAGATCAAGATTTATGTCCTAATCCATTTGACAAGAGTGTATACATGCCTCCATTCCCTAAGCATTTTGAGGCACCTAATTTTGAGAAATATAGAGGGAATGGTAATCCAAAAGATCACATTCAAGCATTTTTTGTGGCATGTACGGAAGTAAGCTATGAGGAGACATATCTAATGCGATTATTTGCATGAAGTCTCATGGGACAAGCCATGGATTGGTATTCACATTTGCCAGGAAATATAAAGACTTGGTCGGAATTGGCTCAAAATTTTTTATCTCATTTCGCATTCAACATTGACAGTGATGTGACCATGTCAGACTTATGCAACACCAAGCAAAAGCAAGGTGAATCATTAGTGACTTTCTTGCAATGATGGTGAATCTTGTATAGTCGTTTTTCTCTCGATATACCCGAAGAACAACAAGTGAATCTGTTTATCCAGAATTTGGTCCTAGAAATGATGTATGAGCTAAAATTGAAAAGTCCCAGTACTATAGAGAAACTCATTAAGAAAGGAATGAGCATTGAAACAGCTCTTGTAGCTAAAGGAATTATCAAGCTCAATAAAGACAGTGACAACACCAATTATTCGAGGGATAGAAACAAATTTTGGTATAAGAACAAGAATGTCACTAACGATGGAGTTGTTGATGCAAGAGCGGTGAATGCAAATCAACCCCCATTCACGATCAAGAAACTGAGTGTTCCTAATATGTCAACTATGGAACAAAATCAAGCACCAATGAGCAATGTTACTCAACAGCCGCAATACCAACAACATGCTCAACAACAGCATACTCAACAATATAATCAACAACAAGGCCAACAACAAAACCAGCAGCGCAAACCCTTCCGATCGCAGGATGGGCCTCCTTGACAATTTACGCCATTGGGAGAGCCTATTGAATCAGTAATGAGACAATTGATACAAGCAAAATTTATTAAGCTACCAAAAATCAAGGCAGAACCAGCGGTAAAACTGCATTGGTGGAATGATAATGCGTACTGTGAGTATCATCAATCCAAAGGACACAAAACTGCATCATGTTTCCAATTGAAACATATAATTCAAGATTTATTAGAGCAAGGAGTAATTGAGGTAGATCCACCCCATGCGACCTCTAACACTGACCATACTATTTTCAAAACTCCTTTGCTTGATCATGACAAGGGTAAATCGTCTTCTTCCAACTCTGCCCAAATAGCAAATTATGCAAATACTGGTTATAACAATGTCATTAATTGTTTTCGTGCATCTAATGAGTATGTTTTCACCCTAAGAATAAAGGGACAAGATCCTTCTTGCGCAGTCACCACTCGTCGATCCAAAATAGTCCTGAAAGGAGCTCTTGCAGCTCCTCCCAAGCCAACTCCTGCAAGTCAGTATAATCTTTTGGATCATCTAGGAAAGACACCTGCACAAATATCAATCCTTGAGTTGTTGAAAATGTCTCCCATGCATCGTGCAGTCCTAGATAAAGCCTTGATTAAGTCCACTGTCCTGACAGATATTGATGTTGACCAATTTCAAGCCCGGATTGGACATTTAGCTGTTTCCCAAAATGTCGCATTTTCTAACAATGATATCTCACCTAATAAGCTCCCTCACAATGATCCTTTACACCTTGAAGTCTTTGTTCATAACTGCAAAATCTGACAAGTCTTGATAGATGGCGGAGCAGGTCTTAATATTTGTACTTTGAGAGTAGTTATTGGCCTTGGATATACAAAAAATGACATTGATGCTTCCAAAAGAATAACAATCAAAGCATATGATGATGTTGAGCGCCCATCTAAAGGGATAATTACATTGCCTATCAGAGTTGGTCCAGTGACAGAAAACACTTTCCTACAAGTCCTCGACCTTGATCTCCCTTATAATATGATCCTTGGCCGTCCATGGATCCATGCAATGAAAGCAGTTCCATCCACCTATCATCAATGTTTAAAATATCCTTACAATGGAACTAAGATAACAATTCCAAGAGATCCTAATCCATTTCAATTTTGTGCTACTCTAAAGGATACCCCTTAGCAGTAAGTTCCAGTCAATAGAGAGGCCAAGTCACATAGCTATGTGGATCCTAATGAATTGTTAGATGTTGTTAAAGGAAAATTGAAGATACAAGACCAAGGATGCGGAGAATATTCAATGGATCAAACAATCCTCATCAAGAATTTACCAATATCTCCAAAAACCTATGGCAAACCGCATTTATTGCAAAATGAACCTAAGGTCATTATTCAATATCAGCCTCCCACTACATTTACAAGATGGGGTGAACTTGACAAAGAAACTGTATATGATGATGTCATAGATTGGCTTTATAAAGATCCAACTGAGACCCCACCTGTCAGATTGCTAGTGGAATGATACGACAAAGGATTTACTATGCTGCAAAAGAAGGGATATGATGGTTGCAGTGGCTTAGGCCTAAACAACAATGGAAGGCTAGAACCTGTCATACCCAATAGGCGACCTCCAACTTTAGGGTTAGGTTTTGTACCATTGCAAATTGGATCCACATCTACCAAAGTGCCCACGTGTCGAAAAGGGCGTGATTCTGATGATGAAATAACACCTGAGGATACCCAACCCAAAACTAATTCTAATGAATGGGAGTGGAGTTCTTTTTCTTCTAGCTCCTATGCCCTCGACAATATTTTCATTGACCCTGATAATTTGCCTATGGAAGACAAACATGAAATAACTCCTCTTCCTAAAACATGTCCCCATGCTTGGATAGAGTCATTCTGGGATCCAAGCTCTGAATCCGATACAAGCAGTTCGGATAGTGAGACCATAGATGTTCACATCTTTACCATATCAGCCCTCTCTCTCCTTACAATCAATGATGACATGCCCCTCATTTATCCCCAGCTTATCCAACATGACCAACAAGAAACGCTCACATTGGACTGTTTTCAAAATGACAAAGCAATTGTAGAATTCCTTGGACTATGGGAAGGCATACCACAAGGTGATCATAAGGCAAGATTTGCTATTGACCTAGATTCCATGACATATTTTGGGGAGTAAACTCCCTCTTCTAGTCATCAAAATGAAAAAAGAAAAGAAAAAGTAAAAAATCAAAAGAATAGATCTTTGAGTGAAAACCATAAGGCACTCTCTGATCATACAAAAGTCAAAATAAAAGACGTACCTGTGGGTGAAAACCTCTCTGAGGCACCCAAAGGTGGAAGAGTGGACATACCCCTATCAAGTCAGGAAAAATCAACATTGCTAGTGGAAATGACCGAGGAAATCAATTTGGGTACACCTGACAACCCTAAGGTCATTCATTTTGCTGCTTCTCTATCACAACAGGAAAAAATAGATTTTGTCAATTTCTTTCTTGAGAAGAAGATCAGCTTTGCATGGTCCTATGCAGATATGCCTGGCCTCGATCCAGAATTGGTTCTTCATCATTTGCCACTAAAAGCCGATGCCAAGCCTGTCAAACAGAAACTTAGAAAGATGCATCCCCAGGTGGCTCTTTTGGTCAAGGTGGAACTAAAAAAATTACTAGATGTGGGCTTCATTAGACCCATTGACTATGCAGACTGGATTTCAAATTTAGTACCAGTTAGCAAAGTAACTAGGGGCATTAGAATCTGCACAGATTTTAGGGATCTCAATAAAGCATGCCCTAAGGATGATTTTCCATTGCCAAACATAGACATCATAGTGGACATGATTGCTGGATATGAGATGCTTTCATTAATGGATGGTTTCTCCGGCTATAACCAAATTCGCATTGCTCTTGAAGATCAGCATAAGACAGCATTCACCTGTGCTTGGGGTACCTATTGTTGGAATGTTATGCCCTTCAGTCTTAAAAATGCAGGCACAACATATCAAAGAGCAATGATGACAATTTTTCATGATTTCATGCACACTTTGATGGAGGACTATGTTGATGACTTGTTATGCAAATCTGTCACCAGAGATAGTCATCTAGCCATTCTGGGCCTGATCTTTGACCGAATGGAGACATACAAGCTTAGACTCAATCCAAAGAAATGTGTCTTTGGTGTCACAGCTGGCAAATTACTAGGATACATTGTTTCTCATAGAGGCATTGAGGTTGACCCTACCAAGGTTAAAGCAATAATGGATATGCCTCCACCTTCAAACCTCTGGCAATTAAGAAGTCTGCAAGGAAAGCTCCAGTCAATCCGCCACTTCATAGCTCAATTGGCTGACAAATGTCATCCATTCCAACATCTACTGCATAAAGGTGTCACTTTTAAATGGACTGAGCAATGTCAGTCAGCCTTTCAAGCTCTCAAAGACTATTTACTATCGCCGCCTATTCTAATGCCTCCGATAGAAGGAAAGCCATTCATATTGTATATTTCTGCAACTGAAACAGCATTAGGAGTTCTCTTGGCCCAACATGATGAGAACGGAAAAGAGCGAGCTATTTATTATATCAGCCGGACACTGGTAGGCTATGAGCTAAATTACTCAACTATTGAATGCTTAGCGGTGGTATTTGCAACGCAAAAGCTCTGACATTATATGTTAAGCCACCAAACATTGTTGGTTGCAAAAATTGATCCCCTAAAATACTTGCTTAGCCAAGCAGCTTTGACGGGTCACTTAGCAAAGTGGGTCATGATTCTTAGTGAGTTTGACATTGAATATATGGATCGAAAGGCCATAAAAGGACAAGTCATAGCAGATCAACTTGCAAAGGCTCCTATTTCTGATGATCATCCCATGTTGACCGATTTTCCAGATGAATCAGTCTTTGCTCTCACATCCTCTAATGAATGGAAGTTATACTTTGATGGGTCCCATACCAAGTTCGGGTCCAGAGCAGGCATTTTGTTTGTCACCCCTCAAGGTGATGCTATTCCAAAGTCCTACAGAATAACTTTTCATTGTACCAATAACATTGTAGAGTATGAAGCACTGGTTACAGGACTCCAAGTAGCAGTCCACTGGAACATAAAAATAAATGTTCTCACCTACAAAGTGCATTACTAAAAGCAAGTTTTTCTTCGTCCCTAACTATTCTTTGTCTCTTTTCTTCTTACTAACATTTCTTTCGTCAGTTCGAATAGTCAGTTTGGTCTAGTGCTCCGATTTCTCCATACACATATGCTGCATCCTGCATTCATTTGGTTAGTACATTTGCATTATATCAAACATCACATCAAGCATTTTATCCATTTCATATTATAAATGCATCAAAAACAAATAAAAATGCATCCATACATGTTCCACAATGGTACATAAACAGTGCATAAGTCATCCATACATAGAAAATAACCATATGTCATAACACATTGCAGGCATTTTGTTTGTCACCCCTCAAGGTGATGCTATTCCAAAGTCCTATAGAATAACTTTTCATTGTACCAATAACATTGCAGAGTATGAAGCACTAGTTACAGGACTCCGAGTAGCAGTCCATTGGAACATCACGCATTTGCAAGTCTATGGAGATTCTCAATTAGTCATCCGACAAGTGAATGATGACTACGAAACAAAAGATGAAAAGCTTATTCCCTATAAGCACATGGTAGATTTCTTCAAGACAAAATTCACGGCCATCCATTTCAGTCAAGTTCCAAGAATGCAAAACAAGTCAGCAGATGCGATGGCTACGATTGCTTCCATGTTGAATATGCCCCACAATATGGACAAATGTGAATTTTTAGTTGAACAATTGCTGGTTCCTTCTTTTGACATTCCGACAGCAGATGTGATGTGCATTCTTGTTGGTCCCAACTCCCCGTGGTATAATGACATCTATCAATATTTAAGATCCCAAATTTTACCACCTAACCTTTCCGCTAACCAACACCGAGCCTTTATCCGACAGACAGCCAAATATGTTATTATCGCTGACACCCTTTACCGACGTTCCTTTGACCATACCATCCTCAGGTGTTTGGATTCTGACGAAGCACAAATAGCTTTACATGAGGTTCACAATGGTATATGTGGGGGCCATTTCAATGGTCTAAGCTTAGCCAAAAAGTTGATTCATGCTGGGTACTATTGGCCCACTCTGGAAAAAGATGTTCATGATTTTGTTAAGAAGTTCTACAAATGCCAAATTCATGGAAACTATATTCATGCACTGGCTCAAGAGCTTCATTCTGTCATATCTCCGTGGTCTTTTTCTCAATGGGGATTGGATCTTATTGGCAAAATTCACCCGACATCTACAAATGGACACAAGTTCATCATTACAACTACAGAGTATTTTACAAAATGGATCGAGGCCATCCCCATGACCTATATCACTGGTGTCCAAATTTCAAAATTCTTGCTGAATTATATCATATGCCAGTATGGGGTTCCCCTTGCCATAGTCACAGATAATGGTCATCCCTTCAAGAATAAAGATGTCAAGGAACTTTGTGAAAAATTTCATATCCAACACCGTTTCTCCAGTCCATATTATCCACAGGGGAATGGTCAAGCCGAAGCATCAAACAAAACCATTATCAAGATCCTAAAGAAGGTTGTCAATGACGCTGGTCGAGATTGGCATGTATAGTTGAATCCAGCACTATGGGCCTATCGCACTTCTATCCGCACACCTACTGGCGCAACACCTTATTCCTTGGTGTATGGTGCGGAAGCTATTTTACCCTTGGAAGTGGAGATTCCTTCCTTGCATGTTTCTTTGCAACATCTGATTGATGATGAGACACACAGAGTCTCTCGGTTGCACCAGCTTGAGATGTTAGATGAGAAACGTCAGACGGCTCTGACACATTTGCAAGCATATCAAAACCGTCTCTGTCGCTCTTATAATAAGAAGGTCAAAGGGCGACACTTCGAAGTGGGAGATCTGGTTTTAAAGGCAAATCCCAAGAATGCATAGTCTACTGACATCATCAAAGGCAAGTTTGAACCTAATTGGGTTGGTCCTTTTATAGTGACTGCAGCCTATGGCTCGGGGGCATATCAGCTTGCTACCCCAAAAGGTGAACCTCTGTCTGATCCTGTAAATAGCATGCATCTTCGCAAGTACTGGGCATAATTTTCTATCAATACTTCTTCAAATATGATCCTGAAAAAAAAATGAAAAAAAAAATGAAAAAACAAAAAATATAAAAAAAAAATGGAAAAAAAGCAAAAAAAGAGCAAAAAAGTAAAGAAAAATGATTCACCCTCTAGTGAAAACCTAGTAAACAGGCACTTGGGGCAAGTACCTTGGTGAAAACTTGGCAAACAGGCTCCATGTGTAACATGAGATTGTTGCTCTGTCATCTATCATGACCTCTAGCTATGCTTTCTCTTGGCTGATTTATCATGTCTATCTTCATCTAGACCCAATGTCCTATTCCAGGCCTATTATTGGTCAGCATCATTGTTTTAAATACTCTGGTTTCTTGTACATATGTTTTGGTCTCGGTCTATGTATATCTTTCAGATGCGCATTGGGTGCGTTCCCCTTGTCATGATCGATCACTGGAACTTTTGCATTGAAAAATGTCCTGAAAAAATCTCAAAAACATTTAAAAATGTCCTGAAAAAAGATCATAAAAACATTTAAAAATGTCCTGAAAAAAGATCATTAAAAAAATTGAAAATGCCCTGAAAAAAGATAAAAAAAAATCAAATAAAGTCCTGAAAAAATGAACACAAAAAAAGAAACATTTCAAAACATTAAAAAAGCATTTTGCAATAAATATCCTCTTAATGCATAAGACAAATCACTGCGCATCCCTCCAACGACATGCAATCCAACACTGTTCTTTAATGAAATCATGCATAAACAGATGAACTTTTTCAATCAAACCAGACATTCAAACTGATCAGAATTGTCATGTCAATCAACCTCAAAATCAATTCGTCCTTGGCACACTATCATGGGTCTTATATAGGGTGTGGTATACTCGAAACCAGACTGTGTCCTATCTTAGACGAGGTACCGCATTCCCTGAAACTAGACAGCATGATCGTTCTATCAACGCTTTCAACTTTTGACAATGAAGATCAACATGTTTGTTTGATTTGTTGGAATTTGTGCATCTTATCTTTTTATTGATTTATTTTTGGCTTCGGTCATGTTCCTATGTTGCTCGATGATGTCACTAAGTGATTTAGAGTAACCGGGATGGTTCATGATCCTTTTCTTCTTGTTGTGATTGTTGTTTGTCTATGATGTGTCTGTCTTTTGTAAAAAGGGTTGCATTTCAGATCTGGCCTTCAATGCCATGATGCTATGCATCCATTTTACTACATAAAAATAAAGGTTCTCACCTACAAAGTGCATTACTAAAAGCAAGTTTTTCTTCGTCCCTAACTATTCTTTGTCTCTTTTCTTCTTACTAACATTTCTTCCGTCAGTTCAGATAGTCAGTTTGGTCTAGTGATCCAATTTCTCCATACACATATGTTGCATCCTACATTCATTTGGTTAGTACATTTGCATTATATCAAACATCACATCAAGAATTTTATCCATTTCATATTATAAATGCATCAAAAACACATAAAAATGCATCCATACATGTTCCACAATGGTACATAAACAGTGCATAAGTCATCCATACATAGAAAATAACCATATGTCATAACACATTGCATCCCATCATATCGATGCATATCATATCATATATCACAATAATATCGGAGTGCAAAATTGGACTGTTTGTCCTAAGTATGGCCCGCAGGCTGATTATATAATATCACACTACATAGTGTCCACTATCCGTCATACGGAGCACGTGCCTCTATCACTGGGTGCTCCCTTTGTCCTCCTCATCCCTGCCATGTCTTGCGGATGATGTCCCTCCTGGTCCTGGATGTGGTGGTCTCATAGGTCCACTCACCCCCATGCTGCTCAATGACCTCTGAGAGTGTGCCCTGCTCTCTGTCCTCGATCATGCCCGATATGAAGCTGCTCTCTGCTCTGGTGGAACTGCACTCTCATATAGTGTCCTCCAATGGTGTACCTACTCTTCGGTCTCTACCAGCATCTGTGCCATCTCGCGTGCACTGGCATCCCGAATCGACTCAATATACTCAGTGACTCTCTATTCCTCTCGCTGTGCCTGAGCAATTGTTGTATCTCGAGCTGTTGTGAGTCTGGTTATCTCCGCTCTAAACTAATCATGCTCTCTCTCTAAAGTCGCAATGTGATCCTGCTGACTCGCTATGATAGCCCTGCACATCTCCATCTCCTCTGTCCTAGCTATCTCTGGCTCTATGGGTATATCCTGCAATGCCTCATGCTCGCCTGAATCTGGCTCATCCTCGTCATCCCCCTCATCCTTGTCTCCACCCTCATTCCCCTCATCCTCATCACCACCCTCATCCTCCTCATCCTCATCATCTCCATCCTCCTCTCCTATGAGTGGGAAGTCCTCCTATCTCCTAGGTACTAGAATATCCGGATCTGTCAATGGCACTAGCCATAGTCGTGAAAACCATCTCTCATACTCCTCTGTCATCCTAGCATCTGCCACATCTGATCTCCAATCCCACTATCTTTGTTGTAGCTGTGAAAAGTCAGCATATGCTATGTGTGGTTGAATCATACTCCCCCACTGACTCATCTCTCTGTGAGATCGAGCAAAATGTGCAGTCCTCCTAGGTATATCCTGCCTCTCTCCAAACTGTCATCTGACTCTCTTTGGCAGGTACATCTCAATCACTCTCTGGTGATTCACTAGTTGCCCAATCAGGTACCTCTCCTATCTACAATAAGGTAGCTCCTCACTATCATCTGACCATCCCAGACAATCACGATATGGCCTCCATATGAACTCTCTCAATCTGTCTAGCTCATGTCGCCAATATAGTATGTATCCAAACGGACCCTATCTCAGTGCTCCTCCATAGCAATACACATATGGTCAGTGTGGTACAACCTGTCTATCTATAATTAGTTGACATATGGCTATGTGCTCAAATGCCCATACCTGTAGCAATGTGACTCCACAGCTAAAAGTCTGCACTCCCTGATACGCTATCCGATGCAGCTGAAAATAGAACATAGCCAGTACACATGGTCCCCATGCGTATACCATCCCCTCTATCGCCATTCACTCTAGCACTCTTCCCCATCTAATAGGGAATCCATGTCCTCGTCTGTCTCCTACTAGTAGACATGCTATCACCACGGCTATCACCACGTATCATCGATCATACTCTGATGCCATAGTCTCCCAGCTGATCTCCCTCTCGACGATATCCAGATCATCTGTGTCACACCCAGATCATCTGTGTCACACTCAAATAATCTGCACAATGTGTCTCTCCCTGTCACTAGGTCATACTCTATCATCTCTCCATGAATTGGAATGCAGAGGATGCGCCATACATCCTCTAGTGTCACCGTCGCCTCTCCAGTCACCAGATGGAATGAGGAGGTCTCTGAATGCCATCACTCTGTCGATGCGATAAGCAGTCCTATGTTTGCCCTAATCTCGAGCATGAACATGATATAATATATCCCCAGTCCTGCTAATGTATCTCTGTCCATGCTCCTGAGTCTATGTCGTAGCATGAAGCAGTCAGGTCGGTTCTCCCGTGTGATCAATGGACATTGTTGACTCTGCATCACAATTGGGGCATCTTTTGTCAGTATTAGGGTTTGCTCCTACGAGTTGCATTTCCTCATTTTCATGTCCCAATCAGGGTGTTTTTCATCTAATCTGACCTATCCTACCTTTATCCCCCCTTTTCGGATCATTTGCATGCAGTTTCGAACCAAAATTGAGTAATAAATGCACAATTGCACCTGTGTCTTAACTCCTATGCTTGTGTCACATAAACTACGCTTGTGTACCCTTACACAAGTGCAGAAGACCTAACACAAGCGCAAGATGTGCCCTACACAGGCGCAAAAGTCAATTTTTGCAGTTTCTGTGGGCCCCGCAATGTCCCGCAAGCACTCAAAATTCATGAAATTGAAAATATGGGTTTTTGAGATCCATACCACTGCTTCCGCATCATCTGGTCATCTGAATGTGTGTACACATTCCTCGAGGTGATCTGCCATTGGAATGTTCACCATCTATCTGCAAGTGTCCTTTTCTAGAGCAACAAATCCTCCTCTTTGTCTAGTGCAAATGAACATTTTTCACTCTCTTGGTCTCATTTATAGATCTTTGTCAGTGCATAGATGGATGTGCACCCTCTCCATCTTATGTTGGTCGTGGTCTTTTGGCACCATAAATTGCTTGTCCTTCATGCATACGATCTCTGATTGTCAGTCCGTTCGATCCTATCATTTTTATCGATCAATTGGCCTCTTTTCTGCATGATTCCGGCCAATTCCTCGAGGGGGCATGCATATGTCATTTTCATTGTCTGGGGCACTTTCATTATTTTTCTTTGAAACAACGCTTACAATCGCATTGTCTCAAAGAGGGGCAAAATGTAGACACCTAAAAATGGTCAACGCTTGCGGAGTCATACTTTAACATTTGCGCATTGCCTCATCTTAGGTTTTTGCGTCGCATTAACATTTTCTCCTATGTCACGCACTTGGTCTTTATCATTTGCGAGCATCGAGTCATTCTTCTACATTCTTCAGTTGTCTCACTTTCGAAATTGGTTTTGTCGACAACACTATCTAGTCATGATTTTGATCGATTTTATCCTGTCGCATCAATGTGCATGCTCATTTTGGACATCGTCAATCCTAATTAGGGTTTTGTCCTCTTTTCAAATTTGTCATCTTGTGATCGATTTTGTCATCGATCATGGTCATTTTTAATCTTGTCATCTTGTAATCTAGTTTGCTGTCGATCCTCGTCCTCTTGTCAATTTTGTCATTTTGGATCAATTTGTCATTGTTCCTCGTCAATTGGCACATTTATCAATCAAATCATTTAGAATCATGATCAAATCAAATCTACATCAATTATCAATTGTCAATACCTAATTGTCATCCTTGCATTGCTAATTCATCTTCTAGGGTTTCGTGATTTAATCATTTAACCTTGTTTGTCATTTCTTCCTTTAGGATTAATAAATTGTTTATTTATCCTAAGTCTTCGTGTCGCAATTAAATGTTTCATTTAATTGGCTAACTAATTATTCATCTTTTTGTGAATTAATTAATAAATGAAAAATTATTAATTGATTCACCTAATTTCTTAATCTTTCATCAATTTTCCCTCTTTGTGAATTAATTAATAAATGAAAAATTATTAATTGATTCACCTAATTTCCTAATCTTTCATCAATTTTCCCTCTTTGTGAATTAATTAATAAATGAAAAATTATTAATTGATTTCCTAATCTTTCATCAATTTTCCCTCTTTGTGAATTATTAATAAATGAGAAATTATTAATTAATTCACTAAATTCCTAATTTCATCATTTCTAATTCTTAATTTCCTAATTTCTAATTTTCCTATTTTCCAATTTTTCTAATTTTCTAATTTTCCTAATTTCCACCTATTTTCTAATTTCCTAATTTTAATTTCCACCTAATTAACTTGTCTCTAGTTCTCCCTAGTTTTGTGCTTCATGCGTCATACTTTTGACATAGCAAGATGTCATAAGGTTCTAGTTCTCTAAGCTTTGCATTGGCAATATGTCATAATTCATGACATAGAAGGTGTCATAACCTTCTTCTTTTGACTCAATTGTGCCATTTTTGAAATTAATTGCTTCTAATATCCATTTCATGCTAATTTGATCCTATCTCCAATTTATCTATAAATTGGATGATCTTCATCAATGAAGGCTAATTGGTAATTACTTTGTCAAAATAATCGCTTTGTCAAAACAATCACATTTCGAGTACTCTTGATCAACCATCTTGTCTACTTGCTTTCAATCATGTGTGTGCACTTGTAGGTGAGATCCACAACAAAACTATTTGGAGAAGAAAGAAGAACAATGGAGCCGCATGAAGGAAGCATTCAGATCTGCATATGGTTTGCATAGTATTTACTTTTGAATGTTTTATCTTTATGTCTCTATTGAATGTGTTTAGGATAGATCATTGCAATGAGATTTCATGATTGAGCTAATGATTAGTATGTTTATATTGTTTGTGATGATTTCCTATTTCCTAGCTACACAAACATAACCATCCATATTCAAATTACATGAATAAGTCACCTATAAATACAGATCATCAACCCTATTGACAAGGTCGGCTAAACCCTAAACCCATTAACCCATAATAACAAAAATTACATTACACGGTATCACCAGACCAATATTATGATTTATATTACATAGCATGGACCTAAATCAGGTAACCAAACAATTCCATCAGCTGGAAATTCTGCTAAGACCAAAATCCAACATGCTTCACCAACCGGTAGAAACCCTTAGTGAAGTAACACAGAAAGTGTAACCAGATCCAAATAGGAATACCATAATAGCAGGCCATCTGATGTAAAGTTGCCAAACTTGAAATATGATCAAGAAGCACCTTCATCATGATAGAAACTAATTCCATAAGCTGGACCAAAATCGCCTGACCAAAACACCAAATATCACTTACCAGTAAAGCTAACCAAGAAAGCTAGAAGCTAGCCGGTACCGGTAAATACCAAAAGAGATAATAGACAAAGCACCAAATCATAAACCAGTAGAATATAGCAAGCATACAATCATCTAGAGTAAGGATCCAAAACTAATTCTAGAGATTTGATCATAACGGATCATAATCATAGCCAAAACCAAGATCACCAAGACTAACCGAGATAGGTCCAACCTAGATAGTCTTCAATCGGGATACAGTGTTGACATCAATGACAACACTTAACCAAATCCATCATATTACCAACACAAGATTCCCCCAAATTAATAAGACTTCCTCAATGGGCCTAAATGACATTCCCTCTTTACCGCCAGTTAAGACATCTCCCATAGAAGATGTGAACTTGGGACATGTAAATAGTGTTGTGGGGGTTTGTAGCATGAGTAGAAGTTTTAATTACTCTAAGAATAGGGATAAGAGACAAGTGGTCTCTCACATTAGAAAAAGTGCAAAAATTGTTGATAGGAGCAGAGGAATTCAAAGCAGTTATATAGGAGCAACTGGATTTATTGGATCAACATATAGATCTAGAATAGAAAGTAGTTAATTGCCTAGCTTTGGATGAGATTGGAGATTTATGTTTTGGGGTTGAGTTTCTCTTTGAACAATTCACGGCTTTGGAGGAGGATGTTGGAGAGGCATAATGGAATCTAAGAAAATGAAGAGGGCCTGGGTGAAGCCCGGGTGAATTAGTGTTCTACTGCAATGATCAATTTTAACCTTATTAAAACATGCAGATACCAACTAGTATACTGGTACATATAGAATTGAAAGAAGTAAAAAAAAAAAAGCCAATTACACAAATGAATACCATAACACACAAAATTATATGTGGAAAACCTCAAAGAGGAAAAACCAAGGTGGGATTTGTGACCCATAATATCAATCCACTAGCCATATGAACATATATTACAAAATATAGGGGCCTGCACTTGCAGGAAAGCTTACAGCCTAGAGAACACTGCTCAATCACAAAAGGAGCCTCACTGACTACATACAAATCTAGACTACAATCTGAAGAAATGATTGAACTACAAAGATAGCATCTTCTATGCATGAATATAGTTTTGATTAAGCTTTGTCTCTTCCGGTCTGAAACCTAAACCCTTACTGGAATACCCCTTACATAAATATCCTCATATACATGATCTCTCTCATATGTTTCACATCTCCTTTACATTCCATAACCTTACACACTCTCATATCCATCCACATTTCAAAATGATCTAATCAACTAACTTATATACCCTTTACAAATCATCATGCCTTATGTCAGCTTACAAAGATAATTACAATATGAATATACATGTCGGCTCAATGACATAAATACATGAATATCAAAAACAATTGTCGAAGTCAGATATCCAAATGATGGTGGCCTCCAATATCGATAACCTAATTCTAAACCATGTCGAACTACATTATCGATAACCAAATAATTCTTTCCAACTTCTTAGTGCTGGTGAAGTGTTTGTAAAGTGCCTGTCAGTACACAACTGAACCAAAATATGAAGCCAAAACATGTTGCCATGTTGCCATCAATGACAACATATTGAAACCAACCAATTGAGTGTCAATTTCCAACAATATCCCCCTTTGGCATTGATGGCAACACTCATGTGAAAAATGATCATGGTTTCCATCTGCCATTTTCATCCTGAGCCTGCTCCCCCTGAGCTGAATATTCATCTATGATCATAATAAAAAAATACTCCATATCTACATATCTCCTAAATTTTCCACCTATACTCCCCCTAATGTATACAACTCCCTTTTTTTCACATCAATATCTCTCTCCCTTTGACATCAATGCCATCAAAAATACCAAAAAGTACCAAAAATGGGGATGATGAATGAAAGACTGTACAATGAATATGTCCCAAAATACCTTACCAGAGCTGGATGTATTTGAAAATATCTGGATAGGCCTTCTCCAAAAGCTCTAGATAGGTATCCCAACTAGATTTGAAAGTGTCAGAAATAGAAACAAGTCCATTTAGCATATGGGCAAATGACTCTTTCTCAGTAATCTCTATCAGTGTGGGCTTACCAACCATGTCTATACACTCCTTCTTATGTACACTTAATGAATCCAACTGGGGACTCACCAAACCTCTAAGACTTCTAACTCTCCTTATGATTTTATCTTTTTCCCTCTCAAGAGAAAAAACTTGGGCTTCCAAAACCAAAATCTGACCATCAATAGATATAGTCAATGAATTCAATCCATCAAAATAATTGGCTATACCACCAATCTCCTCTTGAATATCCTTAATCATTTTATCTGACTCAACTGTGAGTAAACCTGTATTACAACATACTCTGTAGATATTAGTACACTGCTTCAATGCATTATCTATCAATTTCAACTTTTCATTAATCTCCTTCCTCTCAGACTCAATCACTTGATCAAATTTATCTCTCTTTGCCTGTGTGAACATCTCCAGTGCTTGTTGGTTTGAAATATGTTGCAAGGATTGAAAATCCATTTAAATGTGCACTATGATTGTCTTAATCTTGTTAGATGGGCTTGCTTCATAGTCAAACTTGCACTCTAGGAATAGTCTATGAAAAATAGTGATAGACTAGTCAATAACCCCTTTATCCATATATCCCTCCTTCATCATTTTATGTGCACCCATCATCATGAGTTCATTAGAACTCATCTTCATTATGCTTTTCTTTTCAACCTACAAGGTGTCAATTGACAACAATGATGGACTCACTACCGGTTCCCTATCAGATTACCCTTTCTTCTCCTCTAAAGGTTTAACCTTTATAGCTTCCTCTCTTGCACTAGTGGCTTCGCCACTTGGTGCAGTCTTAGTAACTATCAGTTCCTCCCTAGGAATTGTAACCTCATCTTGTACATTTGGATCTGGAGGACTGTTGTCCTCAACATTAGTAACCTTTACATTATCAACCTTTACACTCTGTATCTACTAGTATCACAACATTTTTCTATACATTAGTATCTACCGAAGCTCAATATCTACTATCTTAATGTTTTTCAAAATTGAGGGTGAAGTACCCATAATACCTTTACCTTTCCCTTCAATCGAGATGTCTACAGTATCTATCTTAGGTTCCAGTGAAGTATAAGAACCATGACTCTCTTCAAAGAATTTAACCCATGCCTTGTGGGTCTCCTTTATTATCTCATTTACTTTACCTAACATAAGACTGATTATTCTATGCTTGTTAAATATTTTCCTATTTGCAACCTCAAGTGTCATGTCCATTTCCTCTAGAGAAATAGAAACACAAACAAATAGCAACTCTTGAATCTTTATATACATGTCTTCTTGCATTGTTGATAGTCTTCTAGCACCTAACATGTCATACAAGTGTGCCAGTATTTGGTCTTCAATTTATAATAAGGCTATCCTCTACTTCTCTTTGTTCGTCATTATCTAAATGTTCATAATAAAACTATACATTCTTTAACATACCATCTTTAGTAATTTCATCAACTAACTTTGCACAAGTCTTTGGTGGAATAATAGTTGCATTACCAGATTCAATTGCAAGATCAATATCATCCTTCTTCTTTCTCCTTCCAGTATCAGATGGGGCTAAAGGTGTTTCTTTTGGTGCTCTTTTCTTTGATGGTACCCTGATAGTAACTTTCCTAACCAATTGCTTCTTAGCTTCTACCTTGGTCTCTTCAGTTTTCTTCCTTAATACCCTTTAAATGCCAAGGGTGTCTCATCCTCAAATCTAGAATCAGCTGCAATTGGCTCAATGAACATTTTTGGCTCTTTCCTCTCCCCGCCTTTCTTCAGAACAGCATCAATCAATGCTTTAATGCCCTGTGAAACCTTTTCCATAAATTTAGTTGCCTTGCCCTCTTGCTTCTCTCTCTTCTTCCAGTTGAACTTATTTTTAACCTCTGGCTTCTTCTGCTTAGTAGTGCCAAAGGTTTATATAGTTTCATCTACTAGTGGGAAGCCTACCCACAGTCAAATGATACTTTTGCAAAAAGTATGTGATACAATAAGGGGCCTGCACATGTAGGAAGGCACACTACCTAGAGCATACTGCTCATTACAAAGGAGTCTCACTAACTATAGAGAGGTTATAACCACCTCAATATAATTGGACAACAATCCAGAAGAATGAAATGCCAGAGATAGCATCTACCATGCCTGATTATAGTCTCGGTTAAGATCAATACCAAAGGCCTTTGACCTCTTACTTAAACCCAATTTGATCACCTATGATCAACCAAATCTCCTTCGCATATGATATTTCATTCTGCCACCATGAACATATTTCACCACTACCACGATCTACAATGAGATCTTACATCAATTTATACAAACCCTAAGGCCTAAACCAATTAGGTCGGCCACCTAAAATATATTACAATAAGATCATTACATACATCCATATTACAATGATATGCCATGTCAGCTTAAGATCAAAACAACATTAACCAATCCATAAAACATCTCGATAACATGTATAGAACATGTTAGCATGATATCGGTCCATAACCTAGATAGGTACTAGACCTAATCTGGGTCCACCATGCCAAAGTTATGTCTTCAATCAGTCGAGGCACAATCAAGGATCACCTTCTCTATCCTCAATTCCATCTAGAAGCTGCACCAACACCACTTGTGCATCCTATCAAGGATTCTCTATAAAAGCTCTGTCGGTAGAACCTTAAACCCTTACCAGTAACACAAGATCTTCTACTGGTAACCAAAACTTGTCTTCCAATAACCAACCATAACAGCTAGCGTTGACATTAATGATAAAACATCAATGCAACACATAATCAATTCCTCCATATTGCCAACAATATCCCACTTTAGTATTGATGGCAACACTAGATGTGAAAAAGAAACATCTAAGTGCTAAGAAGTGCCAAACATTTTTCATAGAAGATATAACAATGAAAAACTGAAAAATCCCAGCAACTCCCCCTGAGGAGTGCAGTCCAATCTAAAACTGGTCTGAATTTTTCTCCCATAAACATTATTTTTCACATATAACTCTCCCCCTTTCACATCAATGCCAAAGATATGACAGAGATATCAAAATTATGTGAATCTCAAAGCTGACTACTCCCCCTAAGTAGTAACACCACTACATCAATCTAGAGCAAAGGATAAAGCTGATGATGCATATCGGACTGATGGACTGCTCCATCAATTAAGTTTCTATCGGAGGGGTAGATACCCCTAACCTGTCTCTCAAATACTGAAATGATTCCTTTGACAGTGGTTTAGTGAATATATCTACAATCTGTTCTTTAGTGTTCACATAAACCAATTTGACTTCCTTTTCTTCCACCATGTCCTTCATAAAGTTATATTTTATTGATATGTTTTAAGCCCTAGAATGAAATAACAAATTCTTAGACATGTCAATAGCTGCAGATTTATCACAATATATAACTACCGGTTCACTATAATTTACCTTGATATCCTTCAATATTTGCTTCATCCACAAGATTGAGTGCAATTAGTTATTATTGCAACATATTTAGCTTCTGTAGTAGATAAAGAAATGCATGACTATTTTTTGTTGATCCATGAAACCAATTTCTTTCCAAGAAAGAAAGCTCCATGAGAAGTGCTCTTCCTGTCATCAGTATCTCCTTCCTAATCTGAATCTATATATGCACATAAAGTGAAGTTATCATCTCTAGAATATCATAAGCCATATTCTATTGTTCCTTGCAAATACCAAAATATCCTCTTCACTGCAGATTCATGATTTTCTTTAGGATTACTTTGATATCTTGAAACAATACTTATTGCATTCATAATATCTGGTCTACTCTGAGTTAGATATAACAAGCCACCAATCATAGACTTATACCTTATTGAATTTACCAATGCAGATGTGTCTTTGATAGATAATTTCTCACTTGTCACCATAGGAGTACTTACCAGTTTGGAATTATCCATACCAAACTTCTTCAACAATTCCCTTAGATACTTAGTTTGATAGATAAAGATGCCTTTGTCAGTTTGAGTAATCTGCAAACCTAAGAAAAATCTCATCTCACCAATCGTTGACATTTCAAGTTCATTCTTCATATTATTAGAGAATTTCATGCAAAAATTTTCTTCACCTCCAAAAATGATATCATCAACAAATACTTGAATAATTAGAATATCATCATCAGTGATCTTGTAATATAAATTACTACCAGCAATACCTTTAGTAAAACCAATCTTCAAAAGATATTTATCCAACCTTGCATAACAAACTCTAGGAGCTTGTTTCAATCCATATAATGCTTTCCTTAACTTGCAAACCATATCTTTATCATCTGTCAGTGAAAATCCATTAGGTTGCTCAATGTATACCTCTTCCTCAAGTTCACCATTCAAAAATGCACATTTAACATCCATTTGATAGACCTTATAGTTCTTATATGTTGCATAGGCAATAAATAGTCTAACAACTTCAATTCTACCTACAGGTGCAAATGTCTCACCATAATCAATTCCTTCTGTTGTTCTCAAATTCTGATCCCCTTCTTATCCCCTCTGATTAGAAAGAATAACTCTATATGTGGGTGGAGAAATGAAGGAACAAGAACCTTAGAGAAACATATGACAAGGTTTTAATAACCTTCTACACTTTGAACTTATCCAAAGTTCAGGCGGGTATACCTAATGTGAATACTCTCACACTTATAAACAAAATCCATAGTAACCATTGTCCAAAAACTAGTGGATCTTATCACCTTAAACAAAAACTAAAAAAATATAGGAAAACTTAGGCTCATTTTCAGTGTTGATCCTCAAGAAATTTAGAAAAGAAAACATTAACAGATACCAATGCCTTATCCAATCTACAAAGCCATCTATTTTAAACAAGAACTTCAGAATTAAACATATCCATGCATCTCAATCACTTTGGCTTCTAACAACCCCATACATGCCTGACATGTATAAGAATCCTCCCTTGTTATACTAAACAATGTTCATCAAATTCAAAGTTCCCAACAAATAACCTACTGATAAAGATATTTCTCACGTATTTAGTTCCCCTCCTGAAGAAGAAAGCTAAGAAACATATCTATGAAGATTGCATTACAATCCATATTCATTTAAAATAACCCTAAATTACCCAAATGAAACCAGTAAAATATTTGAAAGCATACTAGAAGACAACACAAATTTTAGGCTCAAAGTTAATGGTCTGTATATTTATATTCAATTTGGAAAATCTTACAAAACTCAGATAGTTCTCTGTAAACTTTAGAAAAGCCAAGATAAATTTCTGCAAAGTTTCTTTACAAATTCTTGCGACCTTTTCTCATTAGTCCTGGTATCCATTTATAAAAGTATGGATGCATACAAGCTTCGGACCCTTTTTAAAAAATTTTGTTACAACCGCAATACTTCTCATAGAAGCGGTTACAAATCCTTTTCAACATCCACAACCTCTTGTGCCTTTTGTTCTGTCACAACCTCTTCTAACTGCTCCAAAGCATCTTCTTTCTGTCCCACATAACTATCCTTCCATTCCTAAAAAACATCATCACTTGGCCAAGCAAAACTAAAACCTTTTGTTTCATGTCTTCTAGCCTTTTCCAAGTGACTCTTAAATGTCCAATTTCTGTTTCTATGAAACCGTAATGAGATTTCACCTTTTCAATTTCTTCAGTTGTTTGGATAAATAAAGATGTGTCATCAGTGTTGATAATTTGATTGACCCTTCGGGACAAATTGTGGTCCAGCTCCTCTAACCAAGTCTTCTCTTCTTTTAACTAAATTGGACCAATGAAACCTCCTGGAACAATTCAAATTTGTGATCAGAATATTCTTTTCTATATAGTTGGGCTTTTCTTTTTATACCTGCCCTTTCCTCTCAGAGAATATTAATATCTTTTATAAACTCACTAGCGGACCTTAGAAGGTTGTTCTCCTCTGCATCTACATGGGATGAACATATGAGCTCCAATTCCTTACCTCTGGGCATCCACTTATTAAGGATTGGTTCCAAAGTGGCCTCATCTTCTCTGAATTTGATCATAACCTCCAGAATCCTCTTCATATTTATGTATACAATGGAGGCCTTGACTAAGTTAGCAAACTTCAAAATTGTGGCTTTCACCTTCTCTTCATATTTGTTTGCAAACAAGGCTTGAGATTGTTTTAACTTTTCCAACTCATGTTGGACAATCTTAGCTGATTGGAAACCAGAAAGCATAGGAGAAGGGAGGGTATTCTATAATGGGACTAGTAGGAGGGGGTATTGCTAGAGAGGAGGCTATCATGAGTGTAGAGGATTTACTTGGATGGTGTTTACCTGCCAACTGACTCTGGAGTCTAGTAATGATGTTGTCCCTGTTGGCTATTCCTTCTTTAGCCTCATTGTAAGCCTTTAAGATAGTCTCCAACTTCAATTGAAGATTAGATCTTTCTTGTGCCTCTTTCTTTGCTACTGCCACATTAAACTTTGTAGTTTCCAAAACTGTGCTTGCAACTTCCACTACCCCTATATCTTGGACTCTCTTAACAATCATGCCTCCTAAGAGGCTAGAATCTGATACATTTTTCCTCCTTTTGTTCTCATCCTTTTTTAATGATCACATGACAAGAGCAACATTATCCTTGCTGAAGGTCACTCCTTCCATAGGCTTTGTTTCCTTCCTTACTGCATCAAGAACTAAAGCATCAGCTATATCCCATTTAGGGAGAATCAACATACCAGCCTTTGCTACCATTTCTCTTCCTTTCTTAGGGGTGATTGCCTTAAACTCTTCCATCATTTCTTTCTTTATTTCTTCTTCCACCTGATTTGTATTTTTGAGAGGTTGTTCACTCTTCTTCTTCTCACATCTGGTCTTGAATTGTTCCATGTTCTGCTTCCACACAAATTGCATGAAAGCCCCTGTTGTAACAAAGTCACTGTCAGCCAAGAATTCTTCACTTGCTTGCTTAACAATAAGGTCTAATTCTTTGCCCCTTAGCTCACTGTTAGTTAAGTTCATTTCAGCACTAGGTGGCTCCTCTGACATCCCTTATTGGGTCTCCTCATAGGTGTAAGCAATCTCACCTAGACTCCCTAACTGTAATAATTGTTCAACCACTGCTTTCTCATCTCTAATGTGGATAGGGGTCTGAGATAGAGAATATTGAGGTTCATCAGTTTCAACCTCTTTTCCCACTCTTTGCCTTTTAGGGGAATCCTGAATGTCAATGACATCTTCAATTTTCCTTTTCCCTTTTGAAGTGGAAGGCTCACTTGTCACTGGCATCATCATAGTGTACTTTGACTTCTTATGCATTACATAATCACCAGGTGGGATAGCCTTAGCAAAGGCAGGCTTAGCTAAGACCAGCTTAACCCTATCAGGATCATTTTGTATTATAGCCTCCCTTTTTTCTTGTAAGGTCTGCATGAGTTCTTCAAAATAGAGAATCAACAGTTTGATTTTCTCCTCAAAAGGGTTGAAGCTAGAAAGAGGGTCATAACTAGAATCAAATTGATGGATAAAATCAAGTGCCTTCTTATATGCAACCCACTTCTCCTTCCTTAGTTCCTACTCATCTAAGCTAAATTCATTCCTAATTAAATCCTTGGGGAACTAAAATTGGTGAGGCCTACCTCTACACACTGCTCTCTTTTTGAACATGCCATTGAAAAAGTCCTTAGGGTCCGCACATCTCGAAACTGTAGTTGATAGCTTATATGACTTAAAGAATTCTTCAAAATATTTCCATCCACCTTTAGTGATTACAAAATGATGGGCCATGGTAATAGTTGGGAAAATGGTCCCCTTAGCCCTATTGGTCAGCTCGGCCTCTTGTACTCCTCCAATCTATCTCAACACTTCTGCAATCCCTATCTTCAATGGGACCTGATAGGGCAGTAAATAGGGAGTACCTCTAAAACAATACACTCTGAAAATAGTAGAAACAGGGTACAAATACATGTCTCTCCAATTGGAACAATCTTGATATCTTCTGCAAACTCTTTAGGCCTAAGGAATTCCAAAAGAGCCTTAGGAATCTTAGGGTTTTCTGCACATAAAAGAACTCTAATCTTAGATGCAAAGCATCTATCAAACTTTATAAAACTAGCATCCTCTCTATCCCAAGATAGAACAGTGCTCCAAAGTTGCACGGACATCTCCTCTTTATCTTTAACCTTGACCAAATCCATATCTTTTGCAAAATAATCAGCACCTTTGAACAAAAACATGTGCATTAACAGGGAGTACCATCCAAATGGCCTATCCAACTTACCATTTTTAATCCCTACAAGCCCTTCATGAATAGCATTAGTGAGCTATGGGGCAAAATCAAATGTTATTGCTAGGGAAGGGTTTAGAATTTAGGCAACCATCAACATATAATGGGTTGGCATTTGTTTCTCAGCATCTTCTCCAAAGATCTGACACAGTGTCCAATACATACCCTTAGCTCTTAAAGTAAACAAATTTAGGGAAAATGGTTCCATTGTACTTGGTCCTACAACTGTTAACCCTCCTATTTTAACAAATAATTCTCTCAATGGGCCACTCCTAAGATTATCTCTTTGCGCATTGTAGACTTGAGCTAATGCTTCAAAATCAATAGGTTGAAGATAATTTGAAGCTTCACTAAGATTGAAAATATTTCTAAACTCATCATCTTTGATTTCAACTAAGGCTGATCCCTTTATATTTCTGATACATCTGGCAGCAGGGTCATAATTTTGTGCGATTAGGGTCAACAGATCTACATCCATGAATACACAAGGGACAACAAGTTTTCCTACATCTAGTTCTCATATGCTATTTAAAGGAGCTAGGGATTGCCTCTGCCCAAAATTGACTTTGAATAGACTTAGACCTGATATCCCTATTTCGGGGTCCCTTAACCAATTGCCTTTATCATACAGGCCATCCTTGATTTTTAGATGAGGGTTCTTTGGTACTAACTCTTTGGTCTTAGCTTTGGCATTGGTGGACATGGTTAACTATTCTAAAAAATCATCACAGATGTTCTTGTCCTAATAATTCACTTTTCCTGTCAACTCTCTTCTTGGTGCCATTCCAAATAAGCAACTATACCACTTGAAACTAGCACAGACCTCTAATGAAATAATTCACACTTCAATGACTGGAAATAGATCAAAATTATCAAGAAAAGCACAAATAACCTGATTATTCACCTGAAAAGAATTACTCTACAATAGACTTCGATGAAAGAATACTAACAATCAAGTTGATGCGGACTCTAAAGGACAAGTTGGCATTGATTTTTTTTAGAAATTAACTCCGCATGCTTAGGCTATCTTTTCAGAATTGAATTCACCAAATCGAATTCAAAACTGGCTCCAATGGGTCATAACTTCTCTTAGTCTTTCCTCTGTTTTGGTCTTTCACTATTTCACAGTGCATAAAACCTTTGCACCTTTCTTTCGTGAAACAATGTTGGCCGTTAGATTACAAGAACTTAAACCACCTTTACCTCCATCTGATCTGTCTTTGTTAATGTTAGGCCCCACCTTCTTTCACTATTTCGTAGGTTTTAACACTCGTGTACTTTTCCTTCATGATGCCACGCTAGTGCTTAGATCAAGCTCTATCCGCCCGGCTTTTAACCCTAACCAGGATTGTCAATCTCACTTACTAACTGTGCCTCATCTTGACGGCTAATGGTTTTTTCCATTTCGCAGAGGTTAAGCTGTAGGCATCTTCGGGCCACAAAACAATGAGAACCATTGGATCGACCATGAGATGAATATCTTTTAACAAGCTTCAAACCTTTTAAGTGGGCCCTTTATTCAGAAATCACTTACTCTACTTATTCACCGGTTAACAAATGCCACATGGCAGTTGGGCATTAGCTCTAGAAGCTCCTTCGGGTTTAGTTCTGAGTCCACCATGTGTTTTACTTCACTATTCTCCACATAACTGTCGATTGCACTAAGACGGGCCCTCAACTGCCATTTAAAACCACGTTTACTAGACAGGTCATCTTTTACTCAATGAAACACACCATCCATCCTGCCATGTCATGCCTTCATGTGATTTCCACCTATCTTTCACCATTTCATGAACATTAATCTTCATTTAGCTTGCGGCCATGAAACCATGAGGATCATTGGATCAAAATAGACTTGATCGGCTTTTAACTTCATGCCCTACCTATCCTTCGGGCACATTGGTCTTTTTTGCCACTTCGCGATGACTTACTAGCATCTTATCTTTGCGAATCCACGTGGGTCGTCAGATCTCAGGAACTTGCTCGTTGTTTATTCTTTCTATGACCACCTCGCTCGGGTCCACTACAGACCGCCAACTAAATGCCCTATCACTGCTCTATCGTTGCCAGCTGGACCTTCCACCTTTACTACCACCTTTAGCGGGACCCACCACCTTTTTGCTGCTTCGAAAAAGGTAGAATGGTTGTATCTACCGACCGTGAATCAATGCAAGCCATTGATCCTTTTCCAACTTGATCACCCTTTAACTAAGGAATACCACTTCTCTATGGGACCCGCCATGTGTTTTTGTTGTTTCGCAAAACATATACCATGTGCATCTCAGGCTAGAAAATCAACACGAGCCGTTGGATCACAATCAAGATGCAATTCTTTTATTTGACGGTGAATCCATCTAGTCGCCGAATTTATTCTTTGATTTACTTAACCTCGAGGCCACATGTGACTTTCTGATTTTCCACCTAAACCACCTAGACTGCTAACTGGACTGTCATGTCTTTTCGCTACTTTGCGAAAGCTAAATCCCGAGCACCTTTTGGCCATGAATCAACGCGGGTCATTGATCATTCTCTAAACCAACCACTCTTTACTCTTTGGAAAACTTGCCTGCTTCTGGGACCCACCATCTTTTCACTGCTTCACGAAAGGTAAACCATGAGCGTCTCCCGGCTACGAATCAATGTGGACCGTTGGATCAACACAGAGTTGCATGACACTTACAGGGCCTGATAAACATTAGAAAAAAGGCAAAGTAAGGTGCATAAATTTGAAGAATTAAGGGGTCACCTAGGGAAATACAAATGGGGGGACACTTCTCATGACAAACGAACCCATCACTTAAGTGGTAAAAATTAATGCGGAATCAGAACCAGGTTTTACTCAGACACCTTGAAGGTTAAAACTTAAAACCCTTAAACCTTCCCATTGGCTTACAACAAAAAAGAGGTAACAATGCCAATACCAGACTTAAAATTTCAACAAAATTAGCCAATTATGGACCAAGAACATCCATTTTTAAAAAAGTGATAACAACAGCTCTCACTGGGGATGGTTGATTGCAAGATCAACACAAGAATTCAGAAACTCTCTGGAGAAACAGACCAAACACAAGCCCAAAAACAACAACTTAAAGCAAACCCAAATATATACAAACAAGGACCTACTGTGCATGGACATCAAGAGAAATAATGTTTCAGGAATTGTCCACGCACTGGAAATTTCGGTACTTCATCATTCATATTCTTCAAAAAATATGAGTCTTTTCCATTAAGATCATAGACCACAGAGGGGCCAATCCACAGTGACTCAAATTTTTTATGCTTTCCCTTGTCCTATCCTTTTGCATTCCATTGAAGAATTACATCACCGATTTGGAACTTTCTAAATGAGGTTCTCTTGTCAAATAGGTACTTGGACTGCAATTGGATCTTTAAATTTCTCTTGTTAGCTAGAGTTTTGATTTCTTCCTCTTCCAGAATCATTCAGTCCTCCATAGGTTCAGACAACTCCATGTCTTCAGTTTGCAGGAACTTATATATTGGAAGAAGATTATTTATTGGAACTCTAGCTTGTGTACCATAAACCAATTCAAAAGGTGAAACTCCAATAGCCTTTTTTGATAGTAACCCTGTCAGCCCACAAAGCCAATTTCAACTTTTGATCCCAAGACCTCTTGTTTTCTTCCAGGATTTTCTTGATAATGTTCAAGAGGCTTTTATTACTAGATTTAGCTTGTCCATTTCCCTAAGGATGATAAGTTGAAGAGTAAGACATGATTATTCCATGACTAGTGTAGAATTAAACAAACTCTTCTGACCTGAAGCTCATGGCATTATCCGTTACTAATTTTGCAGGGACTCTAGATATAGTTATAACATTATCCATCAGGAAGTCAATGACAACTTTACTTGTAGCTCTTCTGGTGGGAATAGCTTCAATCCACTTGGTAAAATAATCAGTCGCTACTAGGATCCACCTGTGACCTCTTCCTGATCTCTCAACAATTTCTCCAATAAAATCAATGCCCCATTGGACAAAAGGGGCTTCCACTGTGACCGGATTTAGGGGTAAAGCTCCTTCATACTTCAATTTGGATGAAAATTTTTGACATGGGTCACATTTCCTGACATGCTCATGGCCATCTTTAAATAAAGTAGGCCAATAATACCCAGCTTAGACTATCTTACCAGCAGTTGTCTTAGCAGAGTAATGACCTCCACACACTCCATCATGCATTTCACTCAGCACTTTCTTAGCCTGGGATTCATCCAAACACATTAGCAGTTCCCCATCTCTATTTCTCCAAAATAGATCACCTTGAATGAGAACATATTTTTGTGACTTGAGTTTTAATGTTCTTTTCTGATTGTGGGTCATCCCTTCTGAAAATGTTGCATCTCTTAAGAAATGGACTATCTCTGAATACCAGGGTTGCCTTTCAATACTAGTGACCAAGGTGTTATCAACTTCAGCATTGTTTGCTTCCACATTAAGAAGATTTGATTCGGTCATGAGCTTTGCAAGGCCTAAACCTCTTACCAATTTAGTAATCTTTATCTCTAAATCAAACTCTTGAATTTTGTTTATCCATCTATACCTTTTGCCTATGACCTCCGATTGGGATAAAATATCTTTGACTGTAGCTTATGGAACATAAGAAACTATTTGTGCACTTACCAGATATGGCCTAAAATATTTGATAGCCTTGACCAAAGCATATGCTTTCTTTTCCATGATTTCATACTTTAACTCTGCAGCCTGGAAAGATTTACTATAGAAAGCTATGGGATGCTCATACCCTTCATTATCCTTTTGTAAAAGCACAACAGCCACTGTGTGATATGAAGCGAAAGAGAATAGAGAGAAAGGCTTACTGTAATCAGGGGATTTCAACACTAGTGCTTCCTGAATGGCCCTTTTTATCTCATCAAAAGCCTTTGAAGCTTCTTGATCCCAGTTGAACTTGGTATCCTTCTTGAGTAGTCTAACAATGGGCTTGACAATTTTTGCAAAATTTGCAATAAACCTTCTTACAAAATTCACTTTACCCAAGAAGGACTGAATACCTTTAACACTTGTGGGTTCAGATACATTTTCTATGGCTTCAATTCTTTCAGGATCTATCCTAACCCCATCCTTGGAGACAATATGCCCCAACAGCCTTCCTTCAATGATAGCAAAATGACACTTCTTTGGATTTAGAGAGACACCATATTCCAGAGCCTTATTGAACACCTTTTCCAAATGCCCATAGTGGTCATCTACCCTCTTGGAGAAACATGTCAAATCATCTTGGTATACTACCATGACGATATTTATAAATTCTTTGAACGCTACATCCATTGCCCTATGGAAGGTAGCTCCGGCATTTTTTAAACCAAAAGGCATTCTGACATAAACATAAGTTCCCCAAGGGGTGGTGAAACTAGTTTTGAATTGTTCTGATTCTTTCACTAGCACCTAGTTGTATCCCGAGAATCCATCCATCATAGACAGTAAATCACAACCAGTCACCCTTTGCAACATAGCTTCCATATTTGGAGATGAATAATTATCTTTTAGGGAAGCAACATTTAAGTTTCTGAAGTCGACACAGAGCCTTATGTCTCCATTTTTCTTTCTAACCAGGACCAAATTGGAGACCCATGAAGAATGCCTTATAGGCTTAATGATCCCCCCTTCTCTCAGCTTGGTCAATTCTTGTTGCATCTTAGTTTCCAGTAGGAGATTAATAGGTATCTGCTTTTGTCTGAAAGGCTTAGCATTTGGAAGCAAAGGAACTTCATGCTGAAACAAATCTTTGATGAATACTAACAAAGGGGGGTGAATTAGTATACCAAAAAATCTTGCACTTAAACACTTAAATAGTCTAAAGATAAACTGGTAAAATAGTTTAACAGATAGACCGGTTATCACACATGCAAACCAAAATACAAATAATGCATTCACCCACAAAAGAAATACAACCATAATAGAAGATATTTGATGTGGAAACCCAAATGGGAAAAACCACGGTGAGATGGAACTCACAAGTCACTATCTGTAGAATAGAAACCAGACCGGTTAAGGTCTTACAATGTTCTTCACCAAAACAGACCCTGTTAGGAATCTCAATCTTTGTTAGGAGATAAGTCCAATCAAGGACTACCTTGCTAGAGGATTTTAGATTCATAGAGGTGAACCACCTTGTTAGAGGATTTTACAAAAGGCTTTTGGGCCTACCCGATTAAGGGCTATAGACTTGTCAAAGATGTGAGTAATCAACAAGTGTTTGATCTATCTAATAGCACAGACTGCTTAGTTAGATCCTTGATAGCTCATTCTTAATGCACTCCTGCATTACTTTAGTCTTCTACACATTTATATTCTTTTCAACTCCTCAACCACCTTAAACCCTAGTCACAACATAAACCCTTTTAGCAACAACCTAAAACCCTAAACATGATGTCCTTTTAAAGGAGTCTGATTTCATGTCAGTCCAATAAGATTACATTTCAATTTCCTAGGTTCAATGAATCTAGACATACTCAGTAACATGACACAAGAAGCACCACCAGTGTGTCGGCACCATCAAACAATCAGTGGATTGATAACTCATCACAAAATGTTGGTTGGTAACTCATCATAGAGTATTATCGATTCATACAAAATACCGGTTGCCGATTTGACAAAAATGAAGACTGGTCGAAATGTGTTATGCCGCTTTAATTCCTCGTATCGCTTGAGGTCAACATGCTGCTTTAGACTAGTAAACACATTCTGCAAAACATCAATAGTCTAATGACTATAATACAACATACTTGCAACATACCAGTTGAAACAAATACTGGTTGTGCTCTAACTCATACATATAAAGAGGATCTCAATGCAAGTGTGTGTCCATCAATGACAATCACAACATAAACATCAAAAATGCCAACAATCTCCCCCTTTGGCATTGATGGCAACACTTAGGAAAATAAAATTTTGACATCTAAGTGTTTTACAACAAAATTATGCCATTAGCAAAATTTCTCCCCCTAAGCATATACACTATCCCTTTAACAATACAATGAATAGCAATTTTGCATACAAAGCATAAACATTGAGATATCAAAGCATATAGCAAAATTTTTAAACCAGATACTTCTCCAAAATAGAGTACTTCTCCCCCTTTGCCAACAATGACAAAGTGCCATTGAACAACCCTATTTCCATTTGATATATAAAAATAATAAAATTTTATGACAACAAGGAATAGTACTTGTCAAAAATAGATTTATAGTCCTACAAGAATTGCTTCATTGATAGAGACCAGGACTCAAGTAGGGAGGTGGCCACTTCTTTCTCTACTTGCATCTGGGAGACCTGTTCTTCCATGGCATCAACTGTGCTCATCTCCTATGTAACTGTCAAGGCATCCAGGTTCAGATAACACTTTTGAAGAATTTGCAGACATGGAAGTAAAACCAGTTGTAGCTCCTGCAAATCTCTAGACCGTGTGCTGATTTCTTGCTCCATTTTGGCTGACTAGATATGAAACTGGTGAACGGTTTGCCCATAAGTTGTGAAGGAATCATAAGGCAAATTGAATGTGCTCAAGTAGGACTGCAAGTCTTGTTCAATTTTTTTCTTCTGAGCTAGCACATCATCATAGAACAGATGGGGTTGATAGATTTTGCTGAGTAGCATATTCCCCTCATCTAGAGCATCCCTTATGTCCTTTTGTTCTTTCTTCAGTTCAGATCGGAGCTCATTCAACTTTTTCACCAGAGCTATATTAAGAACCTTTTGATGCTCCTTCTTGACATTAGCCTCTGCTACCTCTTCAAGACTCTGCACTTGATCATATACTACTGTGCATAGGAGCTTTACTCTAGCTAATGAAGAATTGGTGTTTGGAAGATTTGTACTGGGTATCAAACCGGTAAGCATGTCCACAGCAGCTTGGATTACATCCTGCTCCTTCTTCCGTCGAATGTTTTCAAGGTGCTCTTGAGCTACCTTGATTCTCTGCATTAGCTCTGATTCACTTGCAGACTGGAGATCGATAGGACTAGTGATATTATCTGGTTTGGCTTGACTCCTAGTTGCCTTCGGAGTCTCCATCTGTGTGCTCTTCTCCGCTTGTCCTGTCTTGTCCTTTTCTGCTTTCTTTTTCTTTGCTTCCTTATCTTCTTCTTCCTTCTTCTTTTTCTCTACTTCCTTCTTCTTTTCCTATTCCTTGTCTTCTTCTTCCTTCTTCTTCCTCTTAGCTTCCTTCCTCTTCTCCTCTTCTTTCTCTTCCTCTTCCTTCTTCTTCTTTTCTTCTTCCTTCCACTTCTTCTCTTCTTTATCCTCTTCTTCTTTCTTTTTCCTCTCATCTTCTTGCCTCTTCTTCTCTTCACCTTTTCTTTTCTCCTCTTCCTCTTTTCTCTTCTCTTCCTCTTTCCACTTTACCTCATCTTCATCCCTCTTCTTCTTCTCTGCCTATTCCCTAGCCACTTCCTTTCTATCCTCGGCTTGCTTATTGCCCTATTCGGCTTGATGCTCCTATCCTATTCCCTTAGAAAGTATGTCCTGAGTGACATCTTCTATGTCCAGGGCATTGACATCAATAGTGTCAATTGGTTCTACAACCGGGTTCCCTTCTTCATCAAAAAATTCATCCGGTTTGGATATAACCGGTTCTTTCTCAGCTTGCCGGTTGGCTTCAGCCACTCGATGCATCTTCAGAGCATCTAGAGCATGAGTGTGTGTATCATTGAGCACTTCCTTTCCTTTTCCTTCCAGTAATAGGAGTCTTCATCTTCTCATGAAGAAAAGACCTTTGTATTTGTTCATTACATCCAACAGTTCCGAATTTGATACATCAGGAAAGTGTTCAGCAAAAACTTTTTCTCTCATTTCCTGTTCCTGCTCTATGGCAATGTGCCATTTATTGTCGAAGGACTTATACAAAGAATCTGGTATTTCAGATCTAATTTCTGAAGGGGACCGGTCATTAATACATAAATATTGAATTATTTCTTTTTCCACCACCTCCTTTTCATCATCATTAAAGTCATCAAAATAATCAATTAAATCATTCAATACTTTTCTCCTAATGTTTTTGATAGTTCTTTGACAATGTGTCAAAGGTTTGTAGGAGGAGATATCAATGTTTACTGGTGCTGAAGATGTCGGTTCACTCTATGTCTTCTTTCTTGTTTGTCTCACCTTTTTGGGCTGCTCCTTAGACACAGTTTCTTCTAAGTCCAAAGAGTTGCTTCTCATCTTCCTCTGTCTCTGGAACACTTTAGCCAGTGCAGCTTCTGGTTTCTTCTTAGCTGGTAACCGCTTGGTCACTTTTGGAGTTGCAGTAGTAACCGATGCTGATGATGCAGACACTTCCTTTTCCTTCTTCACTACCGGTCCTTTCTCTTTCACTGTTGGTGGTTCCTCAGCTGGTGCTATCCTCTCCAGGTAGGTGCCAGTTCTCTTCACCTTAGGATCAAGCGGTGAGGCAATAAGAGTAGAGGCATCCCTTCTAGCATGTCGTACATCACCTCATAGCCCATTGGCTCCACTTCTTCCTTTCTAGGATCAACAACCTCCATTATACATTTGTCTACTTGGATGGTGAAGTAGATATCATCTTCATATTTCTTGATGTTGTCTCCTAATATCCTCACTCTTTGGCTCATCTTCCTTCTGAACTCATCAAAATACTTGTTTAGAATATCAGGGTAACCGGTTCCAAGTGCTTCAATGCTTTCCTTGATTTGCTTGGTTACCAATTGGTCACTAGACCACTGAATGTCTCCTACTCTTGGGAAGTATCCTTGAAAGTAAAAGAACAACCCAACCAATAGTTGTCCAAACTTGAACCTCAGTGCATTTTCTTGTTTGATTGATTTCAGGTTCAATAGGAGTTGCCTCTACATACCGATGCATAGGTCAAATGATGCATCCTCCTTTATCATTCGGTAAGTGGCATTTACCACTGTAGTAGATACAGAGTTGATTCTGTTGGCTGAGAACATCTGGTAGCCTATCACCATGTAGGCATACTTAACCAGATCATCCTTGATTGAATTTATAGTCATGCCCCGTGAGTCACTCACTGAACCGGTGAGCTTGGACATCTCAGTTTTGCTAACTGTCCTTAGGCTTGGTACTTCCC
This sequence comes from Cryptomeria japonica, assembly GCF_030272615.1. Classification (NCBI taxonomy): domain Eukaryota; kingdom Viridiplantae; phylum Streptophyta; class Pinopsida; order Cupressales; family Cupressaceae; genus Cryptomeria; species Cryptomeria japonica. Next base: position 336,546,085 of record NC_081410.1, read on the forward strand.
ATGTATTGCAGAAACTGGTGACTGCATGAATTGCTTGCAGCGTGATATCATGCGTCCTCTCCAAGTACATTTTATCACCATGGACCCTACTCAGAATAATCCTTATATGATCTTCTATGAAATCCTCCAGGAAGTAAACAACATTGTGGAGTTTCTTCTTCTCCAGAATACTAGACTCCGGTTTGATCATCTTATCTTGTCCACAAAACAGACCTAGTTGGGTATGGATAGCTAGAGACCCTAGGTCTCTGAGTTTACAATCAATATAATCTGAGATTCCCTCTTCTACTATCACTCCATTCGGAACTTGTGATAGGACATTATACTTTGACTTCCATTGAATAAAATTTTCAAATTCAATAGATGCAGTAGAACTAGTATGAAATGCGGAAGCCATTATAGAAATTTTAAGAACTCAAGAAATACCTTTCAAAACACGCGAATTTAGGGCTTTTCGATTCTCCTTTACTCGTCACTTCGTCGATAGTTGAATCACCGCTTTGTGTTCTCCACTTGACCATTTGCTATTTGAATTTGAATCTCCTTCGCAGTTTCTCAATTTCTCCAAATCTCTGCTCAAATCGTCTTTTCGTCGCTTTGCTCTTTGAAAAACTATTCTTCACTTGAAAACTGATAGTGAGAAATGATTTTAAAAATAGTCCTCACCTACTGTCATTAATGCTCCTCCATTAGGGCATAAACGCTAATTTGCCTTTTTTTTTTACCGTTTCCAGTTTTCTGCCAAGCGACAGGTATCATATACCAGTTAAGGTCTTTTACCGGTTTAAACCGAGGGTTCAAAAACATTTTTCCGTTTGCTCCCCCTAAGCCTTTTGAAGCTTAGTTTGTCGGTTCCGATATTTCCACACTAGGTGCAGAAACTAGTTCCTCTTCCAACATTACTGGTTTCCTCTTCCAAGTTTTGTTCATGTACACTTGAACTATTTCAACATCAATTCCTCCTTCCTAAGTGACCGGTATATCATCAGATATACTCTTTCTGCTTCTGCAGAATCTTGCAATGTGACCTGGTTTGTTGCAGTGATAGCAAACCAATCCAGGTACTCTCCAAGGTCCATTGTTCATGTTTCCATTCTTGCTTCTGCATGTTGCAGCAATTTGACCATGACCATTATAGATCATACAATTTGCTCTACATCTAGTTGCTGCTTGATAGTCACCACTTCTTTGCTGATGATTGAAGACATTAAACCGGTTGTGATTTCAGTTCACAAAAGGTTTAGGACCAACTCCTTGGGTCCTCTAAGGATATCTTCCAGTGTCATTCATGATAGACCTGCATTCAAATGCTCTATGCCCATACTTGTTGCATGCATAACAATGACCATTGAACTTATTGGATCTAGGTACATTGTTAATAAAGTAAGGAAAATTATTGTAGGCTTTGCTCCTACATACATTGGTAGTGTGTCCTTCTTTAAGACAGTTAAAGCAAACAGGTTTGAATTTTTACTTACCTTTACCTTTGAGTGTCGGTTGCTTCTTTGATGCTTCAGCATTTGTTCCTGAGGATTCTCCTTCCTCATGTCTAGAGAAACCAAGTCCATTGGTATTCTTTACTAGTCTAGCTGACTCAAGCTTTTGCTCTAGCTTGACAGTACTTTTGCTGAACTTAGCAAGTATTTACTTTGACTCAGAGAGTTCTTTGGAAATAGCAGCATTTGTTTCCAACAAATTTTCATTCTTAGAGATGGAAGTGTTCAATTCTCCTTGCATGTCTTCCTTTTCCACCTTTCTTGCATGGGGTTGAGCATTTAGGGCACTCATCTCTTATTTCAACTTGGAGATCTCACAATCTCTTTCTTTCACTAGGTCTTCAGTTTTTCTCCGGTTCTCAAGCTCTTGACACACCCGGATAGTTAGTCCTTCCAACTCCTTTATCAGGTTGGAGTTTGATTCATTCAACTTATTTACTTCTGCAATTAGGGCTTCCATGCCTGCTTCATCTGCAAAACTATTTTCAGATAGCTCCATCAGCTTTTCTACATGTTCTCTCCTTTTTGCTTGAGATGCCTTGTATTTTACCATAAGATCATCATAGGCTTTCTCAGACTGAGTGAGTTGTTGAGTAAGTTCCCTCAATGTGTATTCCCCCATATCTCTTTCCAAGTGGTTAAACTTATAGAAAGGTTGGCTTTGATACCAATTGATGAATACTAAGAGGGGGAGTGAATTAGTATACCAAAAAATCTTGCACTTAAACACTTAAATAGTCTAAAGATAAACTGGTAAAACAATTTAACAGATAGACCAGTTATCACACATGCAAACCAAAATGCAAATAACACATTCACCCACAAAAGCAATACAACCATAATAGAATATATTTGACGTGGAAACCCAAATGGGAAAAACCACGATGAGATGGAACTCACAAGTCACTATCTGTAGAATAGAAACCAGACTGGTTAAGGCCAGACCAGTTAAGGTCTTACAATGTTCTTCACCAGAACAGACCCTGTTAGGAATCTCAATCTCTGTTAGGAGATAAGTCCGATCAAGGACTACTTTGCTAGAGGATTTTAGATTCACAGAGGTGAACCACCTTGTTAGAGGATTTTACAAAAGGCTTTTGGGCCTACCCGGTTAAGGGCTACAGACTTGTCAAAGATGTGAGTAATCAACAAGTGTTTGATCTATCTAATAGCACGAACTGCTCAGTTAGATCCTTGATAGCTCATTCTTAATGCACTCCTGCATTACTTCAGTCTTCTACACATTTATGTTCTTTTCAACTCCTCAACCACCTTAAACCCTAGTCACAACATAAACCCTTTCAGCAACAACCTAAAACCCTAGACATGATGTCCTTTTAAAGGAGTCTGATTTCATGTCAGTCCAATAGGATTACATTTCAATTTCCTAGGTTCAATGAATCTAGACATACTCAGTAACATGACACAAGAAGCACTGCCAGTGTGTCGGCACCGTCAAACAATTGGTGGATTGATAACTCATCACAAAATGCTAGTTGGTAACTCATCATAGAGTATTACCAGTTCATACAAAATACTGGTTACCGGTTTGACAAAAATGAAGACTGATCGAAATGTGTTATGACGCTTTAATCCCTCATACCGCTTGAGGTCAACATGCTGCTTTAGACCGGTAAACACATTCTGCAAAACATCAATAGTCTAATGACTATAATACAACATACTTGCAACATACTGGTTGAAACAAATACTGGTTGTGCTCTAACTCATACATATAAAGAGGATCTTAATGCAAGTGTGTGTCCATCAATGACAATCACAACATAAACATAAAAAATACCAACAATCTTGTCTATATGCTTTTAGGTCTTCATAAGACCAAGCAAAAACATGCTTGTACTTCTTTAATAAATTAATAAGATTAATCCTGACTTGAAGAGGCAAGTTCTTTCCAATATAAACCAACTTAGGGGATGATTTAGTCCCTAAGTTTACCTCTTCTAGTTCATCTAACTTAGTGGTTGACTGCTAGTACAGATAACTGTCATTGTAGCTAAACATACCTTCAAGTTCTACTAACCCCTTAGGTATCTCATTGGTTTCTAGCTGGACCAAGTCATTTCCAAATACTATTTCTCTGTTATCAACCACTTCTACTAATGCATTGCAATCAATTTTCTATTCGTCATAATCATCTATGCGTTGTATAAACCTAAGGATATCTTCATCATCCTCAAACAGATGCCAGTTATAAACATTGTCAGGGATAGCAGGCCTATCTTTTATCTCTATTGTGGATGCACCTGTTAGTGTTACATCATCATTCTTCAATGCAATGTTTGCTAAAAAATCAGCCATGCTATTCTTTGACCTTTCTATCCAATTGATAGAGAATGCACTAAAATATTCAATTACATCCCACATTGCATGCTTATATCATTTTAGTCTCTCATTCTTAGATGCATATTTATCCCTAACTTGAGAAATGACCAGCTCTGAATCTTCCAACACTCTTAATAGTTGTATCCCATGCCCTTTTGCCACTTCAAGCCCTAATAACAAGGCTTCATACTCCGCAGTATTGTTGGTACATTAAAAAGCTAACAAAAATGAATATTTGAAAGTAATACCTGAAGGGGACACAAAGATAACTCCTGCCCCATATCCTTCTTTAGAGAAAGCTCCATCAAAGTACATGTGCCACAAAGCATGCTGTTGAGACTCCAATTCAGTCACAATACTATCAATATTTTTCAATGGAGGCAAAATTGGTTGAAGTCTAAAGTTATCAAGATCCACTTCAATCATAAAATTTAGCATACTAGGATCTACCTTTTCAATTACCCTAGGAGCACGTGGCTCTCTATACAACTTTACTTGGTTTCCATTAATGGGGATGGTAGCATATGATAAATCCAACTGAACATTTCCACCCACTGCTGTGGCCCACTGCCTAGATAACAACATGTCATAATGGGGTTTTGTGTCAGTTACAATGACATCCATTTTATATGTTACCTTAGGGAAGGCTGCTATTTTAACTTCAACATCTTTCATTGTACCTGTCACAAGCACTTCTCTATTATCCATAGCATAGAATTTCCCATACACTGTATTCACTGATAATCCCAGTTCTTTCATAACACCATAAGGCATTATATTTGCAGTTGCACCAGAATCTATCATGCAATTTTTTATCAACCAGTTATTTACTAATAGAGTAACATAAAAAGGATCTACTTGTGAGGGTTCTTGAGTAATAGTTGTTCCAACATACACCTCTGGGGTTTGGAACTCCCGATCCTTTTCATCTTTAATCAAACTGGTAGGTAGAACTGTGTTATTGTAAGATATGTTAGAAAATAAAGACAAAGCAGCTTCTCTATGTTCCTTTATTTTCAATAATTCTATCAATGGGACAGTAACTTTCATTTGGGTAAGAGCCTAAGCCATATCAAATGTGGGATTACTACCCAACTCAGTATTAGCTTTAGCTCTTTCTGCCTTAGTTTGACTTGCCTTCTTTGTTGTGGCAGCTCCTTGTGTATCATTAGTAGCTTTATTATCTGTACCCTTGGGTACTTCTTTAACTTGATCTTTCTTCTCTTGACCAACTTGAGGCAAAGTAGCACTACTTGCTGCTTTCTTCTAGGATATCTCTTTTATAAACATAGAACCAAGTTCACCTTAATCACTATCCCTTTTGGTACTCCTCAGATTATAATTGTGCTTGGATTTGGCTATAGCAGCCTTAGTGAGATTTTTTACTTCTTCCTCACTAGGCCTTCTAAGATGAACTTCTTCATCCTCAATGGTTACCACATTCAGAGTAGGATGCCAATCAAGTGTTAGTTGCCTTTGGTAGGACCTTTTACTATCTAGCACATCACAATCACTAAACTCACTCTAAAGAGACTCCTCATCACTTTCTATAATAGTTTCAAACATGTTTATATCAGGCTCATCCTCCTGTCTCATGGATTCTTCAAGGGCTTGAGCTACTGCACATTGATGAGGAGAGTGTGGTCCATCACAAGCTATGCACCAAGGAGTATTTTCTATGTTATGAACATTTTTTTCCTTTTAAAGGATCAGGGGTATCTTGGTTCTGAGTATTTTTAGGCTTCTCATTATGAGGCTTACCATCCTTCCAATTGGTGTTGTAAGGAATATCATGCAATCTAGGAGGTCTATCTTGCCAATTATAATGAGGTTTGTCATTTTTGTTAACCTTGACAGTGAGATCCTTCATGGCGGTCACCAACTTTTCTATTTTATCTTCTTCCTTAGCAACTTTGTTTGGTTGTTGTTTTGTTTCCTACCATAGCCTACCATCAGTTCTTCTTCCTAATTTTCCAGATGCTTTTCTATTTCTCTCTACATTGATAGAAATTCTGAATGCATCTCTTAGGCTACGTGGATTTTTATCCCTCAAAATATATGCCATTTTAGAATCAAAGGCATTGTAGTAAGTATTCAGGTACATGTTATCATCTAATCTCATTACCTGAAATAATCTATGCATTGCTTTCTGAAATATAGCATTAAAATCTATGACCATTTCATTATCATATTTTCTAATATTGTTGAACTCATTGAGCATGAAGCTCACATTTGTTTTGTCACTATACTGTTCTTGAAAGCAATTTTTAAAATCCTCCCAAGACCCAATGCTATTAACAAGAAGACCTCTGTACCAATCTCTTGCATCTTCTATTAGGGACTGAACAAATAATTTCATTATGACATCTTCATTCATGACCTAATAATCATTAATCAAATCACCAAAGACTTCAAATGCTCTTCTGCACTGATTGCATTGTTCCCAGCAAATTTATGAAGTCTATCTCTTAACTCGGTTGGAACATGGTTAGGATATCCAGGGATTCCATCAAAAAATAGTTGCCTATATAGTTCTAAGTTGATAGTTCTTCTCTAGAATGGGTTAATGACATGGTTATTACCCATGTTCATTCTTACATTGGGGATTTGAGTTTGAGAGATCTGGTTATTTTGGTTAATAACAGGGGCTTGACTAGTTGTTGCTACATTAACAGGCAAAGTTGGCTGAATTTTAACAGGAGGGAGGGAAACTTGCTGAGGCATGGGTTTATTTAGATCTTCTGATGGAAAGATGATGGGGGGAGCTTTTAGATAGCCAATTTTTCTTGTAACCTCTTGGTTAGATGCCTCTAACTCAGCTTTCTCTAACTCCATTTATAGATCTTCTTTCTCTTTCCTCATCCTTTCCATCTCCCTTTCATGTGCTGATAATCTATGAGAGATTTCCATTGTAGTCTTAGATCTTGACCCACCTTCCATGCATTTCTATTTTCCTTTGTCTACATCTTTTCTAAAAGGCTGCGGGTCACTAAGAACTTCTCTATTTTGTTGCACTTTCTGACTTGTATGCTGATTTGGTCTTAGGGACTAAAACTTCTCCAATCATAGGACCTTCATTGTCACTCTTTACCTTTTCTTGGGCAAGCAACTCAAGAACAGCAATCTGTCTCAGGAGCCTATCTCTCTCCATCAATTTTGCCTTAACTTCTTTCTCCCTATTTGCTTCCTTTTGGGCTCTTAAGGAGATCAAATGATGAACCCTTCTATTTAGGTCCTCTATTTCCTGGGATACTTTATCTTCATCAGGGAAGATTTCTTCAGAGTCTGATATGTTAACTTGATCAATATCAATTAAGCTGATATTTCCATCAATTGTTCTAGGTACAGAATTTTTGACTATATTTGAACTACTTTTGTCTCTCCCAGAAAAACTAGTATGAGATATATCTTGATTTAAAACATGAACATCTATATTTCCAAATAAACCAGAATGGAAACCCAAAACATCATGTTCAGATTCTCAGGAAGAAGAATTTGACTTTGCATGAATAGGTATTTTAGATATCTTACCAGTATTGTTGCTTTTATGTACCCAAGCAGCATTTGATGGCTCATGTAGTACTAACCTTTTTTGACCTCTTCGTGACTGTTCAGGTAATCCCTCCTGCAACGTCTCACGAGGATACTTTTTCATGAAAGATCTAGTGTTCTTTCCTCCTTGCATTATGCTTGTTTTCTTTTCAGAATTTTACTTATCTCCAAAAGGACTGGTTAAGACTAACAGAGTCACCACCCACAAAGACTATGAGAAATATGAAAACAAGCTTCAAATAAAATATTCGCCGATCTTCAAACCAAAATCACAAAGATTTTTTAGAGAAAGAGGGAACACTAACCAAAGATCATGCAAATTTCTAAATACAGATATCTAGACAACATTCATAGTTCATTGAAGCACCAATCTGCAACACAGACACACCATGGCTTTCCCTAGCAGAGTCGCCACTTTTGTTGTTCTCAAATTCTTATCCCCTTCTTATCCCCTTTGATGAGAAAGAATAACTTTGTATGTGGATGGAGAAATCAAGGAACAAGAACCTTAGAGCAACATATGACAACATTTTAATAACCTTCTACACTTCAAACTTATCCAAAGTTCAAGAGGGTATACCTAATGTGAATACTCTCACACTTCTAAACAAAATCCATAATAACCATTGTCCAAAAACTAGTGGATCTTATCACCTTAAACAAAAACCTGAAAAAATATAGGAAAACTTAGACTCATTTTCAGTATTGATCCTCAAGAAATTTAGAAAAGAAAACAATAATAGATACTAGTGCCTTATCCAGGCTACAGAGTCATCTATTTTAAACAAGAACTTCATAATTAAACATATCCATGCATCTCAATCACTTTGGCTTCTACCAACTCCATACATGCCTGACATATATAAGAATCCTCCCTTGTTATACTAAACAGTGTTCATCAAATTCAAAGTTCCCAAAAATAACCTATTGATAAAGATATTTCTCATGTATTTAATTCCCCTCCTGAAGAAAGCTAAGAAACATATCTATGAAGATTGCATTACAATCCCCGTTCATTTGAAATAACCCTAAATTACCCAAATGAAACCAGTAAAATATATGAAAGCATACTAGAAGACAACACAAATTTTAGGCTCAAAGTTAATGGTTTGTATATTTATATTCAATTTGGAAAATCTTACAAAACTTAGATAGTTCTCTGTAAACTTTAGAAAAGTCCAGATAAATTTTTGCAGAGTTTCTTTACAAAATCTTGCGACCTTTTCTCATTAGTCCTGGTATCCATTTATAAAAGTATGGATGCATACAAGCTTCAGACCCTTTTTTAAAAAGTTTGTTACAACCGCAATACTTCTCCAAGAAGTGGTTACAAGTCCTTTTCAACCCATAGCCTCTTGTGCCTTTTGTTCTGTCGCAACCTCTTCTAACTGCTCTAGAGCATCTTCTTTCTGTCCCACATAACTATCCTTCCATTCCTGAAAAACATCATCACTTGGCCAAGAAAAACTAACCTTATGTTTCATGTCTTCTAGCCTTTTCCAAGTGACTCTTAAATGTCCAATTTCTATTTCTATGAAACCGTAATGAGATTTCACCTTTTCAATTTCTTCAATTGTTTGAAAAAATAAAGATGTGTCATTAGTGTTGATAATTTGATTGACCCTTGGGGACAAATTATGGTCCAACTCCTCTAACCAGGTCTTCTCTCCTTTTAATTGAATTGGACCAATGAAACCTCCTCGAAACAAATCAAATTTGTGATCTGAATATTCTTTTCTATATAGTTGGGCTTTTCTTTTTATACCTGCCCTTTCCTCTGAGAGAATATTCATCTATTTTATAAACTCACTAGTGGACCTTAGAAGGTCTTCTCCTCTGCATCTGCATGGGATCAACACATGAGCTCCAATTCCTTACCTCTGGGCATCCAGTTATTAAGGATTGGTTCCAAAGTGGCCTCATCTTCTCTGAATATAATCATAACCTCCAGAATCCTCTTCATATTTATGTATACAATGGAGGCCTTGAAAGAGTCAGCAAACTTCAAAATTGTGGCTTTCACCTTCTCTTCATATTTGTTTGCAAACAAGGCTTGAGCTTCTTTTAACTTTTCTAACTCATGTTGGACAGTCTCAGCTGATTGGAAACTAGAAAGCATAGGAGAAGGGGGGTATTCTATAATGGGACTAGTAGGCGGGGGTCTTGCTAGAGAGGAGGGTATCATGAGTGTAGAGGATTCACCTAGATGGTGTTGACCTGCCAACTGACTCTGGAGTCTAGTAATGATGTTGTCCCTATTGGCTATTCCTTCTTTAGCCTAATTGTAAGCCTTTAAGATAGTCTCCAACTTCAATTGAAGATTAGCTCTTTCTTGTGCCTCTTTCTCTGCTACTGCCACATTAAACTTTGCAGTTTCCAAAACTGTGCTTGCGGCTTCCACTACCCCTGTATCTTGGACTCTCTTAACAATCATGCCTCCTAAGAGGCTAGAATATGATCCATTTTTCCTCCTTTTGTTCTCATCCTTTTTTAATGACCACATGACAAGAGCAGCATTATCCTTGTTGAAGGTCACTCCTTCCATTGGCTTTGTTTCCTTCCTTACTGCATCAAGAACTAAAGCATCAGCTATATCCCATTTAGGGAGAATCAACATACCAGCCTTTGCTACCATTTCTCTTCCTTTCTTAGGGATGATTGCCTTAAACTCTTCCATAATTTATTTCTTTATTTCTTCTTCCACCTGATTTGCATCTCTGAGAGGTTGTTCACTCTTCTTCTTCTCACATCTGATCTTGAATTGTTCCATGTTCTGCTTCCACACAAATTGCATGAAAGCCCCTGTTGTAACAAAGTCACTGTCAGCCAAGAATTCTTCACTGGCTTGCTTAACAGTAAGGTCTAATTCTTTGCCCCTTAGCTCTCCGTCAGTTAAGTTCATTTCAGCACTAGGTGGCTCCTCTGACATCCCTTCTTGGGTCTCCTCATAGATGTAAGCAATCTCACCTAGACTCCCTAACTATAATAATTGTTCAGCCACTGCTTTCTCATCTCTAATGTGGATAGGGGACTGAGATAGAGAATATTGAGGTTCATCAATTTCAACCTCTTTTTCCACTCTTTGCCTTTTAGGGGAATCCTGAATGTCAATGACATCTTCAATTTTCCTTTTCCCTTTTGAAGTGGAAGGCTCACCTATCACTAGCATCATCATAGTGTACTTTGACTTCTTATGCATTACATAGTCACTAGGTGGGATAGCCTTATAAAACGCAAGCTTAGCCAAGACTAGCTTAACCCTATTAGGATCATTTTGTATTATAGCCTCCCTTTTTTTCTTTTAAGGTCTGCATGAGGTCTTTAAAATAGAGAATCAAGAATTTGATTTTCTCCTCAAAAGAGTTGAAGCTCGAAAGAGGGTCATAACTAGAATCAAATTGATGGATATAATCAAGTGCATTCTTCTATGCAACCCACTTCTCCTTCCTTAGTTCCTACTCATCTAAGCTGAATTCATTCCTAATTAAATCCTTGGGGAACTGAAATTGGTGAGGCCTACCTCTACACACTGCTCTCTTTCTGAACATGCCATTGAAAAAGTCCTTAGGGTCTGCACATCTTGAAATTGCAGTTGATAGCTTATATTGCTTAAAGGATTCTTGAAAATATTTCCATCCACCTTTAGTGATTACAAAATGATGGGCAATGGTAATAGTTGGGAAAATGGTCCCCTTACCCCTATTGGTCAGCTCGGCCTCTTGTACTCCTCCAATCTGTCTCAACACTTCTGCAATCCCTATCTTCAATGGGACCTGATAGGGCAGTAAATAGGGAGTACCTCTTAAACCATACACTTTGAAAATAGTAGAAACAGGGTACAAATACATGTCTCCCCAATTGTGAACATTCTTGATATCTTTTGCAAACTCTTTATGCCTAAGGAATTCCAAAAGAGCCTTAGGAATCCTAGGGTTTTCTGCACATAAGAGAACTCTAATCTTAGATGCAAAGCAACTATCAAACTTTAGAAAACTAGCATCCTCTCTATCCCAAGATAGAACAGTGCTGCAAAGTTGCATGGGCATCTCCTCTTTATCTTTAACCTTGACCAAATCCATTTCTTTTGCAAAATAATAAGCACCTTTGAACAAAAACATGTGCATTAACAGGGAGTACCATCCAAATGGCCTATCCACCTTACCATTTTTAATCCCTACAAGCCCTGCATGAATAGCATTAGTGAGGTATGGGGCAAAATCAAATGTTATTGCTAGGGAAGGGTTTAGAATTTGGGCAACCATCAACATATAATGGGTTGGCATATGTTTCTCAGTGTCTTCTCCAAAGATCTGACACAATGTCCAATACATACCCTTAGCTCTTAAAGTAAATAAATTCAAGGAAAATGGTTCCATTGTACTGGGGCCTACAACTATTAACCCTCCTATTTTAACAAAGAATTCTCTCAATGGGCCACTCCTAAGATGATCTCTTTGTCCATTATAGACTTGAACTAATGCTTTAAAATTAATAGGCTTGAGATAATTTGAAGCTTCACTAAGCTTGAAAATATTTCTAAACTCATCATCTTTGATTTCAACTTAGGCTAACATTTTAATATTTTTGATACATCTGGTTGCAGGGTCATAATTTTGTTCGATTAGGGTCAATAAATCTACATCCATGAATGCACCAAGGACCACAAGTTTTCCTACATCTAGTTCCCATATGCTATTTAAAGGAGCTAGGGAATGCCTCTACCCAAAACTGACTTTTAACAGACTTAGACTTGATATCCCTATTTCAGGGTCCCTTAACTAATTGCCTTTATCATACAGGCCATCCCCGATTTTCAGATGAGGGTTCTTTGGTACTAACTCTTTGGCCTTAGCCCCGACACTGGTGGACATGGTTAACTGTTCTAAAAAATCATCACAGATGTTCTTGTCCTGATAATTCACATTTCCTATCAACTCTCTTCTTGGTGCCATTCTGAATAAGCAACTATACCACTTGAAACTAGCATAGACCTCTAATGAAATAAGTCACACAGCAATGACTTGAAACAAACCAGAATTATCAAGAAAAGCACAAAAAACCTGATCATTTGCCTGAAAAGAATCGCTCCGCACCAATTGGTCTGCAACAGACTTCGATGAAAGAATACTAACAATCAAGTTGATGCAGACTCTAAAGGACAAGTTGGCATTGAATTCTTTTAGAAATTAACTCTGCATGCTTAGGCTATCTTTTCATAATTGAATTCACCAAATCGAATTCAAAACTGGCTCCAATAGGTCATAACTTCTCTGAGTCTTTCCTCTGTTTTGGTCTTTCATTATTTGACAGTGCATAAAACCTTTGCACCTTTCTTTCGTGAAACAACGATGGCCGTTAGATTACAAGAACTTACACCGCCTTTACCTCTGATCTCTCTTTGTTAATGTCGGGCCCCACCTTCTTTTGCTATTTTGCGGGTTTTAACACTCACGTACTTTTCCTTCGCGAAGCCACACTAGCCCTTAGATCAACCTCTAAAAGCCCAACTTTTAACCCTAACTAGGACCGTCAATCTCACTTACTAACCGCACCTCATCTTGATGGCTAACGGTTTTCGCCATTTCGCAGAGGTTAAGCTACAGGCATCTTTGGGTAATGAAATAATGAGAACCGTTGGATCGACCATGAGATGGATATCTTTTAACAAGCTTCAAACCTTTTAAGTGGGACCTTTATTCAGAAATCACTTACTCTACCTATTCACTGTTTAACAAATGCCACATGGCAGTCGGGCATTAGCTCTGGAAGCTCCTTCAGGTTCCGTTCTGAGCACCATGTGTTTTTCTTCACTATTCTCCACATAACTATTGATTGCACCAAGGCGAGCCCTCAACTACCGTTAAAAACCACGTATACTGGACAAGTTATCTTTTACTCAATGAAACACACCATCTGTCTTGCCATGTCATGCCTTCGTGTGATTTCCACCTGTCTTTCGCCATTTTGTAAACATTAATCTTCCTTTATATTGCAGCCATGAAACCATGAGGATCGTTGGATCAAAACAGACTTGATTGGCTTTTAACTTCATGTCGTACCTGTCCTTCGGGCCCACCGGCCTTTTTCGCCACTTTGCAATGACTAACTTACTAGCATCTTATCTTCGTGAATCCACGCGAGCTGTCAGATCTTAGGAACTTGCTTGTTGTTTATTATTTCTATGACCACCTCGCCTGGGCCCACTACACACCACCAACTGAACACCTCTTCACTGCTCTGTCATTGCCAGCTGGACCTTCCACCTTTATTGCCACCTTTCGCAGGACCCACCACCTTTTTGCTACTTCACGAAAGATAGAATGTGTGCATCTCCTAGCCGTGAATCAATGCAAGCCATTGATCCTTTTGCAACCCGATCACCCTTTAACTAAGGAAGACCGCTTGTCTCTAGGACCCGCCACGTGTTTTCACCGTTTCATAGAACATATACCATGTGCATCTCAGGCTAGCGAATCAACGCGAGCCATTGGATCACAATCAAGATGCAATTCTTTTATCCGATGATCAATCCATCTAGTCACCGAGTTTATTCTTTGATTTACTTAACCTCGAGGCCACGTGTGACTTTCTAATTTGCCAGCTAAACCACCTGGACCACTAACTGGACTGCTGTGTCTTTTCGCTACTTTGCAAAAGCTAAATCCTGAGCACCTTTTGGCCATGAATCAACACGGTCCATTGATCATTCTCTGAACCAACCACTCTTTACTCTTTGGAAAACTTGCCTGCTTCTAGGACCTACCATCTTTTTGCTGCTTCACAAAAGGTAAACCACGAGCATCTCTCGGCTACAAATCAATGTGGGCTGTTGGATAAACAAAGAGTTGCATGACACTTACAAGGCCTGATAAACATTAGAAAAAAGGCAAAGTAAGGCACATAAATTTGAATAATTAAGGGGTCGCCTAGGGAAATACCAATGGGGGGACACTTCTCATGACAAATGGACCCATCACTTAAGTGGTAAAAAGTAACGTAGAATTAGAACCAGATTTTACTTAGACACCTTGAAGGTTAAAACTTAAAACCCCGAAACCTTCTCATTGGCTTACAACAAAACAGAGGTAACAAGGCCAATACCAGACTCAAAATTTCAACAAAATTAGCCAATTATGGACCGAGAACATCCATTTTTAAAATAGTGATAACACCTTCCATTTGAGAATATCCTTTACAAGCCAATCTATCCTGTTTTCTTACAACTTGACCATCCTCATTTAGTTTATTTCTAAAAACCCATTTAGTTCCAATAACATTCTTATTTCTAGGTCGGGGAACTAAAGTCCAAGTGTTATTCTTCTCTATCTGATCTAATTCATCTTCCATAGCCTTTAACCAATGTTTATCTTTACAAGCTTCAATAACAGATGCCAATTCAATTTGAGAAATAAGACACACCTCTTCATTTGTTAGTCTTCTTCTTTTCATTACTCCCTTGTTCCTATCTCCAATGATTTGATCTTCAGAATGATTTAACCTTACATACCTTGGTGTCTTCTAAACTTCAGGTTCACTGTTCTGATCATCAGTCACAATTGAATTTTTTGATTGTACTGATGTAACTGTCTCAATGTCTTGTACCGGTTGATGCATTGTCAGTTCAGTTATGATCATTTCCACTATTGGTTCCTTGTCATATGATATAGATTTATTTTTGTATTGCTCATCCACTTTCATATTTGCGCTCTCCACAATTTCCTACAATCTTTTGTTATAACATCTATATGCTTTTCTTTGAATTGAATAGCCAATAAATATCCCTTCATCACATATAGGATCAAACTTACCAATTGAATCATCCCTTTTGATATAAAATTTACTTCAAAAATTCTGAAATATTTAACAGTAGGTGTATGTCCAAACCATAATTCATAAGGGGTCTTACCAGTTTCACCTTTGATATGAACTATATTGAATGTGTAGACAGTTGTACTCACTACTTCTCTCCAATAGATGTGAGGCAATTTGTCTTCCATCATCATGGTTCTTGCTACATCCAAAATGGTTCTATTCTTCCTTTCCACTACTCCATTCTGTTGAGGAGTCTGGGGTGCAGATAACTGTCTCCTAATTCCATTTATCTCACAATAACTGTTAAATTCATGAGAAGTGAACTCACCACCTTGATCTAATCTCAGATATTTGATTTTCAATCCAGTTTATGTTTCCACCTTTGCTTTAAAGATCTTTAATTTCTCAAAGGCTTCACACTTCTCCATAAGAAAATTCACCCACATCATTCTAGAGTAATCATGAATTATTAGCATGAGGTATCTATCACCTTGAAAGCTTCTGGTCCTTGCTAGACCACATAAGTCAGCATAAATCAAATCAAGCACATCCTTAGATTTGTCATGTATGCTCTTAAAAGAAGTTCTAACTTGCTTTCCCAATTGACATTCCTAACATACCAGATTATGAGGCTTTATAATCTTAGGTATATCTCTAACTACCTTTGTTGAACTCATCTTAACAATACAATCAAAATTAACATGACACAATCTCTTATGTCATAACCAACTCTCATCAATATGAACAATCAAACATGTCTTATTACTAGTGTTCAAGTGAAAGATATTACCTCCAGTCTGAGTACCGGTTGCAATCTCCAAACTAGTTTTGTTAATGATTTTGCATTTTCTATCTTTAAACTGAAGTTGGAATCCCTTGTCCACCAATTGACCAACACTTAAAATATTATTCTTTAAACCTTCTACATAATAGACATTATCAGTATTATGCTTGCTATCCAGAGAAATAATACCTCTACCTTTGATCATGCATGCTTTGTCATCCCCAAATCTGACTTGACCGCCATTGTATTCTTGCAGGGACAAAAAATTTATTTTATCTCCAGTCATATGATGTGAGCATCCACTATCAATTACCCATTCATCCTTGTCTTCAACTTTTGCTGCCAGGGCCTTTTCTTCATTCTTGATAGCCGGTTCTAGTTCATCTCCCTTTAAAGCATAGAACACCCATTCCTTTCCATTGTCGGATCCACTAGTAGAGTTTGTTGTCGGTTCATCCTTAGAGTCATCACTTACTCCTTCCTCATCCACTATGTAGCATTGTTTTCTTTTCTTGAATCTATATCTGTTTTGATTAGGCTGAAATGATTTCTTAATTCTTTCTTCAAATCTTGCATTCCTTTCAGGACATCTAGATGTAAAATGACCAATCTTATTACATGCAAAACATTAAAAAGGTGTTTTTCCTT
This sequence comes from Cryptomeria japonica, assembly GCF_030272615.1. Lineage (NCBI taxonomy): Eukaryota > Viridiplantae > Streptophyta > Pinopsida > Cupressales > Cupressaceae > Cryptomeria > Cryptomeria japonica. The sequence continues at coordinate 336,562,720 of NC_081410.1, forward strand.
CATACTTACTTCCTGTCGGTCCTCTAGGTACTCTTCTAGCAAATAAGGCTTCAAGTTGCTCAAATTCTTCATCATGTTTCCTCATATCTTCCAATTATTTTTTATATGGGGCTTTCCAATCACTTTTGTTGGTAGATGATGATGCAAGATAAGCAGTTTCAGATTTTGTAGCTCCAGAGGATCCAAATTCTTCAAGATCAAAAGCAGATAATTTCCCAATCAAAATATCTTTGTTAACTGAAGTGTTTTCCATTGTTCTCAATTCATTAATTGCAGTCGCCTTCATCTTGTAAGCTGGTGGAAGGGCTCTCAAGACTTTGGAAACTATTTCATCTTCACTCAAAGATCCTCCACAACATTGAATTGCCATGACAATCTCATTTACTCTTTCCATAAATGCAGAAATTCTTTCATTATCTTCCATCTTCAAGTTCGCATTTCTTACCTAGTAACCATCAAGTTTAGAAATTTGGACGATAGGGTCACCTTCATTCAGAGTTTACAATTTATCCCACATAACCTTTGTAGATGATTTATCTATCAATCCCATGATTTGATGATCATTAAGTGCACACAAGAGGGCTTCTCTAGCTCTACAATAATTTTCAATATTCTTGTCCAAGTCTGTAGGAGAAAGATTGCCAGATGTCGGATCATAAGGTGTATATCCTTGCCAAGACATCTAAGATGAGTCTCCATTCAGATTTTCCATATCCCATAATTTGTTCATCAAGCTTAGGGATTTCTATTCTAAAAATAGGTGTCGGTGGATTTGAAGTATTAGTTCCCATGGGATCTACCTCAAGTGGTTAAGCTTCTGCAAAAGAGGACCAAAGCTCTGATACCAATTGTTAGGATAATCGGTGGACAACTCAGAGGGGGGAGTGAATCATTTTTCAATAGATTATATTAATCAAACCACTTTATAACCTTTAACCGGAGCACATAAACATTGAATACTGGAATAGCATAAATAGATACTAGTAAGCAATAAAACTTAAGAATGAAATAGAGAATTAACACAATGCAACCATACCACATAACACCATGATTTGTACATGGAAAACTTGATAAAGGGAAAAACCATGGTGGTAAGCCTACCCATAGTTAGATGATACTTCTACAAAAAGTATGTGATACAATAAGGTGCCTGCACATGCAGGAAGGCACACTGCCTAGAGTGTACTTCTCATTACAAAGGAGTCTCACTGACTACAGAGAGGTTATAACCACCTCAATATAATTGGACAACAATCTAGAAGAATGAACTACCAGAGATAGCATCTACCATGCCTGATTACAATCCCAGTTAAGCTCAATACTAGAGGCCTTTGACCTCTTACTTAAACCCAATTTGATCACCTATGATCAACAAAATCTCCTTCACATATGATATTTCATTCCACCACCATGAACATATTTCACCACTACCATGATCTACAATGAGATCTTACATCAATTTATACAAACCCTAAGGCCTAAACCAATTAGGTTGGCCACCTAAAAGATATTACAATAAGATCATTACATATATCCATATTACAATGATATGCCATGTCGACTTAAGATCAAAACAACATTAACCAATCCATAAAACATCTTGGTAACGTGTAGAGAACACGTTAACATGATACCGGTTCATAACCTAGATAGGTATTGGACCTAATCTGGGCTCACCACACCAAAGTGATGTCTTTAATCAGTCGAGGCATGATCAAGGATCACCTTCTGTGTCTTGAATTCCATCTAGAAGACACACCAACACCACTTGTGCATCCTATCAAAGATTCTCAGTAAAATCTCTACTGGTAGATCCTTAAACTCTTATTGGTAACACAAGATCTTATACTGGTAACCAAAACCTATATGTCGGTAACCAACCATAACAGCTAGTGTTGACATCAATGAAAAAACATCAATGCAACACATAATCAATTCCTCCATATTGCCAACAAGGTTACCATACCGGAATGTTCCTTTATTTTCTCCTTTAATCTTTCCTAGGTTTATCAACAATTCATCCAACATCCAACCATATAGATCCAACTTCTCATTCCCCCGCATCATTTTATGTGTTGCATAAATGCAGGGGCTAGAAATAGAAAATCAATATGTTTGATTGTGTTACCTTGTAATTGATGACCATGCTTCTAAATCTGATATTTGTGTCGGTGATAGTACTAATCCTCATTGATTGCTTGTTTGATGTTGCACCAATAATCTTGTTGACCTAATCATTTGAAACTTTATTCTCCAGACGTTGTCTAGCCTTTGGTAAACCAGGGATTTCCCCGATGGCCTCCTTCATAATCTTATATGGTCTATCCAACTAGATAAACTCTCCTTGTACTTTGCTTAAAACATACCTAACAATCTCATCTTCAAATTTCATAATATCTAAAATGCCGGTAAACCCTAAATCCACAATATGTTGGTATTCGGGCTTAATCTTTCCAAAATCCCCCATTAACTCATTCATGTACATTCTCTTAATATCAGTTGTTCCTAAATCCTCAATATGTCAGTGAATGTAGGCTCTAACATCTTTGACATACATGACTCCTTCCGAGACATGGGAAAAAGCTCCAACTGAATCGTCCAGGGTAGCAACATGTGGATATAGCTTGAAAATCGGCCTGGGATTATCCTTGACCTAAACTACAGTCAAATTTGCAACAAATATAGGTACACATGATGATCCCGCTTCCATGATTGAAGATAAATACCTATGAATAGCTGTTGGTGAAAAATCCTAAAGACCTCTTCCTATCGTCGGTGAAATCGCTCAAGATGATATTAATCACACTGATTCACCTTAGACTTCCTCTAAATTGTTCTGAATGCAAAGTGATTGGAAATAAAGTGAATTTGACCTTTTATGCTCCAAGAAACCCTAATCCTTCATTGACAGCAATGACTTCTGGTGGAAGATACCAGATCTTAATCAAACATCTCCATATCGGATAAGCATCCCAAATGTTCGGAACATCTTCCAGAACCTTTTTCCCAGGGCATGTGTAGCATCTTCATGAATTTTTCCTACCCCTAAGGAATTTGCCTTAGTTACCGGATGAGCTTCATGCCGGTGTAGGAGCAACCTCCTCTGTCGATTGAGTAACCGGTGCATGTCCACCTACTATTTTTTCTTATAACTTCCTGGCCCATCTTTGGGTATGATCTTGTCGGATTTCATTAATCTTCTCTTTTCCTTTCTCATTTGATCCTCCATTACCAACCAGTGGATTTCTACTTCTACAAAACTTAGCAATATGTCTAACCTCATTACTTGCATAACATGTAACATTATTCTTTTGAATTGCTTTGCTAAAACCGGTGTAATTTCTTGACCTACACTGATTAGCCATATGTCCAAATTTTCCACATCCATAACACTTAACATTCATTCTGCAATATTTTGTCTTATGACCATACTTATTACATTTAGAACATTGACAGGGAGCAGAATCAGGGTTCTGATTTGTTCTATTTCTACATTGCCTAGCCATGTGACTAAATTTATTACAAACAAAGCATCTACCATTAAATTTATAAGCATTAAACTGCCTTACCGGTGCTTTATGGTTTTGAGCTTCATTTATAGTACTGGAACTCTGTCCTTGTTCAAATCCAAGTCCACTAGAATCTCCATTCTACCTTTGTCTCTTCAATAACTCATCTAGTTGTGCTGAACTAATCTTGATTTTTTCTTTATAATCACTTGCAATAGCCAGATCATCTCTTGGAATTATCATTTGTCTCTCAAGCTCTTGTTGATTACTCTGGGATTGTACTAAATCAGTTCTCAGCATATCATTCTCATGAACCAACCTTCCACATTCTTCAAATTTGTTTTTTAGAGATACAACAAGATTTTTTTCCTTTTTATTCCGGTCCTCAATCTCTTTACACATCCTCATAGTTATAGCTTGCATTTCATTTCTCATAACCATGATCTCCTAACTTAGATTCAAACATCTCTCATTAAGTGCATCTTTCTCATCATTATCCTTATTCTTCAAAAGTTCCTTCCTCCTAGCCTGAACAGATGACAGTCTCTCCTGTAAGACAAGAATGAATTCCTGAGCAGAATTCAATTCATCTTGTAGCTTCAAGTTCTTCATCCTTTCAACATCATAACAAGTACCACCTCAAGTTGCTTCTCGAAACTCATATCCATGGATTCTAGATTTAGGATCTTCCTCAAGTTGTTAAACTTCCTCTGAGGCACAAGGATCTGATACCAATTGTTGGAATCCAAGAACACTAAGAGGGGGGGTGAATCATTGTTCTACCAGAATGATCAATTTTAACCTTATTAAAACATACATATACCAACTGGTATACCAGTGCATATAGAATTGAAAGAAGTAAAGCAACCAATAAGCCAATCACACAAATGAATACCATAAAAGACATAATTATACATGGAAAAGCTCAAAGAGGAAAAACCACGGTGGGATTTGTGACCCACAATATCAATCCACTATCCATATGAAGAGATATTACAAAATATAGGGGCCTGAACTTGCAGGAAGTCTTACAGCCTAGAGCACACTTCTCAATCACAAAAGGAGCCTCACTGACTACATACAAATCTAGACTACAATCCAAAGAAATGATTGAACTAAAAATATAGCATCTTCTATGCTTGAATATAGTTCCAGTTAAGCTCTGTCTCTTCTGGTCTAAGACCCTAAACCCTTATCAGAATATCGCTTGCATAAATATCCTCACATACATGATCTCTCTCATATGTTTTGCATCTCCTTTACATTCCATAACCTTACACACTCTCATATCCATCCATATTTCAAAATGATCTAATCAACTAACTTATATAACCTTTACAAATCATCATGCCTTATGTCGTCTTACAAAGATAATTACAATATGAATATACATGTCAGCTCAATAACATAAATACATGAATATCAAAAACAATTGCTGATGTCGTATCTCCAAATGATGTTGACCTCCAATACCAATAACCTAATTCTAAACCATGTTGGCCTACATTGCCAGTAACCAAAATATTCCTTCCAACTTGCCGGTGTCGGTGAAGTGTCTATGAAGTGCCTGTTGCTACACAACTAAACCAAAATATGAAGCCAAAACATGTTGCCATCAATGACAACATATTGAAACTAGCCAATTGAGTATCAATTGCCAACAAGGTGGAATTGGAAGGAGATCAACCTCTAGACAATGATGATGGAGCCATGGGTGGAAGTAGGTTGGGGTTAGGTAATTGATTGGAAGGCAAGACTAAACCAGATTGTGGTTCATCCTTGAAGAAGAGAGGTAGGAAATCTATTATTGAACTTAGAAATATGGATGGAGAAGCAATTGGGAAAACTAAAATAACATCACCTCACCTCAAAAGTAGAATTAACCTTAGTCTAGGAGACCAAGCTTAATCAATCTGAGATTGAAAATTTCTAAAGAAAAATAGGCTACCTAGAGTGGGAAGCGACACCTACGGAAGGAGCCTCAAGGGGTCTAGGTATCATCTGGGATCCTAGAAGGAATACAATTAATAATATCTCAAGCAATAGGTTATGAATGTGTTTCTCTTTCAAACATCTTAGTTGTAATCTAAACTTCACCACCTTCAATATTTATGGCCCTATACCTACACATGAGAAGCTAATAGTATGGAATGAAGTTGGTTAGATATTAACATCACACTCGAAGTCAAATTATTTTGTAGGGGAGGACTTCATTGCTATAGCTGACCTCTTAGAAAAGTTGGGGGGACTAAGAAGAGAACCCCAACTTGTAGTAGATTTCAATAATTGTATCAATTTTCATAATATGATAGACATCAATATTGATAATGGTACCTTCACCTAGAATAATAGAAGGTAGGGTTTCAACAATATTGCAAAAAGGTTAGATAGGTTCCTCTTTAAAGGTAATATCCTAGAATTTCATTATCTTCTCAAGGCCTCCATCCTTCCCATTTCAGGCTTAGACTATTTTCTAGTGCAATTATTCATTGAGGAGGACTTAAAACCTAAGAGGTGCCCTTTCAAATTTGAGAAAATGTGGATGAAAAATGAGTCTTTTTTGGAGAATGTAGTAAAATGGTGGAAAGAGGTGGATGTTTTGGGATCAAAGCTTTACTATTTTGTAACCAAAATTATATATATTAAGAGGAAACTTCTTCATTGGAACAAGGATAGGTTTGGCGATATCTTCGCCTCTAAGAAGGATGTAGAATTTGCCTTGTCCCTTCTGAATGATAAAGTCATAAAGGAAAGAATGAATCAAAATAGTTTCTTACTAGAAAAGGAGTTACTCCGTAAATATGAAGATATTTTGACTAAGAAGTAAATATTCTGAAGGCAGAAGTCTAGAGCAACTTGGATTTTTGAAGGAGATCAAAATACAAAAAAAATTCATGCTACTACAAAATCCAGAAATAGGATTAATAAAATAACCCATATTATGGGCGAATCTGAGGTTATCCTAAATGACCTAAGGGATATTGCTGAAGAAGAGGTATATTTCTTTCAAAGATTATTGAGTAAAGAAATGTTCTCTAATCTGACAGCTCAATCCAGCCTGCTTAATAACATCCCCAAAATTATTAATGACAACCAAAATAACCTTTTAAATCAGAAATTCACCAAATAGGAAATAGAAGAGGCCTTATTCCATCTCCATTCGAATAACGCCTCTAGTCCAGATGGATTTCATGCATGCTTCTTTGAGGCTTGTTGGCACTTCATCGGTGATGACTTGGTAGAAGTTTTAGAGGGGGCAAGGTGCTCTGGTAGATTCTTTAAAGAAATTAATAACACCTTCTTAGTTCTCATCCCCAAAAAGGAGAGTGTGGACAATATGAGTGACCTTAGACCCATATCACTCTGCAACACTATATATAAGGTCTTTTCAAAGGAACTAGCCAACCGACTTAAGCCTCTTCTTTCAAGTATCATTTTGAAGGAGCAAACTAGTTTTTTTTTAGGTAGATCCATTTTTTATGGTGTCATCATAGCTCAGGAAGCTATCCACTCCATCCAACACAACCATAAAGCTTGTATGCTCATGAAATTAGATATTAGGAAAGCATATGACATGGTAAATTGGAGATTCTTTTGCAAATGTTTAGAGGCTTTTGGATTTAGTAGAGCTTGGATCAATTTAATTTTTGAGTGTATCTCAAGTCCCAAGGTCTCAATTTTAGTTAATGGAGCTCCTAAAGGTTTCTTTGAAATCTCTCAGGACCTAAGGCAAGGATATCCATTATCTCCCTTCCTCTTCATCATCATGGTGAAGGCCTTAGGAAGGACCATTCAAAAAGCTCAAGAGTTGCATAACATCTCGGTGATAAAAGTCACCAGCAGTCTTCCTCCTATCACCCATCAGCAATTCACTGACGATACCCTACTATTTGGAGAAAGTAGTCTGGTAGAAGCCAAAAAATTCAATCTTATTCTATATTGGTTCTCCAGAGCATCAGGGCAAGTGGTCAATAAAGAGAAGTCAAACCTGCTCTTTTTTAACACAAATGTTAAAACAGAGAAAGCCATTGTCAATGTGTTAGGTTTTTAGATAGGGTCTTTACCTTGCAAGTATTTAGGTCTTCTAATGGATAAGGAGCAAAGATCTTCCAATCTTTGGGGACATATCTTATCTAAGTTTGATAAAAAACTCAAAAATTGGAAAGGTAAGTGGTTGTTAGCAGCAAGTAGAGTTATCATGTTACAATATGTACTTTCTACCCTTCCCCAATATCATATGACTTATTTTACTTTATCGACGGGTGTTAAAAAGAAACTTGATCAAAAAATCAGAATCTTTTTTTAGTAGAGGTTGGTAGATAAGAGGAAATTTGCATTAATAGCTTGGGATAAACTTTGTCAACCTAAGGAGAAAGGGGGTTTAGGGCTTAGAAACTAGGCTTTCCAAAATAAGGCTTTAGGGGATAAATTAAATTGGAATATGTATAAGGAACCCCAAAGGAGATGGGTGAAAGTTCTGTCGAGAAAATATACGGACTCTAAGGACCCTACTAGCATTTTGAAAACCCTAATCTTGCCTAAAGGTTCAAGAATTTTGAATTTCCTAGTCAGTTGTAGGGATGTTCTTACCCTAGAACTATCATGGAATATAGGGAAAGATGACCAAGCCTTATTTTGGGAAGACTCATGGGGTGATTACACTTCTATACATAAGATTCTGAATTATCAGAATTTAAAAAATACTTTGGAGACAAAGGTTGTTAGATATGTGGATGACTACATTGTTAGTCATTCAGAGGATCTAGTGCTAGGTTGGAGGTGGAAATCTCTAGTCAATTTGGGTTTACCAAAAGAGGGAGATAATAAACTTAAGGATATTTTAGACCAAAGAAAGGTCACACTCAACAATAAATATGTCATCCTCATTTGGCCCAAATCCCCTATTGGAGAATATAAGGTCAAAAATGGGTATATTTTCCTTTGTAACAAATTCTACCTTAATAAAATAGAGTTACCTATTTCCTTATGCTGGGACAAACTATGACTTTTGAAGGAGGTTCTTTTCTTATGGGAAACAATGCAAAAGAGAAATCTAACTATAGATTGGTTTATAAAGTTAGGCTATGCTTCTCCTAGCACGTGTCCCCTATGCCTCAATGCTGAAGAAATGGTTGATCATTTGTTACTCAGTTGCAATTTCACTAATGTATGTTGGTTGAGGTTGATCAACAAACTAAATTGGGTTACATCTATCCCCAATCATCTGATATAACTCTTGTTAAGATGGCCAGCCTACCTTAGATCAAGTCTTTATGCTTTACTTTGGATCATCTCCCCATCAATCCTCTTATGGGAAATATGGAAGGAAAGGAATAGGAGAATCTTTAAAGATAAGGCTATTCTACCCGAATAAATTTGGAACAAAGTTGAGGCATCTATAATCGAAGTAGATAATTTCAAATTAAATTGTGGAAACTTCAATAACTTTCCATTTACTCCAATAGATGAAAAAATTAGGAAAAAATGGCTAGGTTTCATCATCCCCCCTTTTATGGTTCTAGGGGTAACAAATCTGCACATCTGAGGAAAATTTGCAAATGGTCTCCTCCGGCCAAAAGATGGTTTAAACTCAACTTTGATGGGGCCTCGAGAGGCAACCCAGGAATTGTAGGGATAGGGGTGTGATTCATTTGTGGGATGGATTGGTTGTAGCAATATTTTCTAAACCTATAGAGATTTCCATAAATAATGAGGCAGAATTAGAGTCACTGAAGGTCTTATACTTTGTAAAGACTTAGGTATTAAGAGGTTGGAAATTGAAGGGGACTCAACAATTACTATCAATTCTTTAAGAACAAGCAAGACCCTGAATTGGAAATTAAACAACCTAGTTTTAAGAGCCACTGAGCTCTTAAAATATTTTAAGTATTCCATGATTAAGCACATCTATAGGGAAGGCAATCTGACAGCAGATTCCTTGGCTAATCAAGGAGCTGATGGTATCTGGGAAGAAAGAGTACTTGCTGGTTAATCTGACTTATTATTGGTAATATCTTCTTCAGTGGCTCCAGTGTAATTTCTTTTAAGGTCAGTTTCAATGCGTAGCAGTGTGAGATTTCTTTTCACCCTTCTCTTACAGAAAACTTTCAGTTAATGGATTCCCTTAATTTTATGTATGTATAGATATTAGCCCTTAGTTCTAGGTTTCCCTTCCTTATTTCCTTAGCTTGCTGCTTCCTTTTTTGGTTCCAAGATATAATATATTTTCAACCTTTCTACGTTTTAAGCTTCACCCTATTTGGTTTTATCATTTATCCTCTTCTTGAGGTAGGTTAGAGGTAAATTTTTGTGCTTGCATTTTGGATATATTCGCTGATACATATGTATGTGTATATATATACATGTATATACATATATATACGTGTATACATATATATGTATATATATACGTATATATACATGTATATATATACATATTGTTTATGGTAAAAATGGAAACAACAATATTGAAAGACTGAATAGATTCAACCACAAAACCCTAGCCTAACAACAACAAAGATCCACCATAACATATGAAGATTACTTAAGATAATGCAAATCAAATGAAATCACAAAGATTATACCATCACATGTCCAATAGGATTTGAATCTCCATTCTTCCTATCTCCATTGATCTTGCTTGATATATTTGCACAAGAGCTCAACAAAGAATGAAAATGTGGTTGATAGTTTGATCACATATGAAATTTCGAATGCTAGAATGCTTGAAGGATTTATTAGGGTTGATAATGAAGAAATCATCTCTTTATATAATAGACACTATAAGAAATGGAGGGATAAGATTGAGAGTTGTAAAAGATAAATGGTCGGCTAAGATTAGAGGGTAGGTAGAGAAAATAAGAAAATAATAAGAGGGTAGGTAGTGTAGGAATTAAGAGATGAATGACATGTGACATGGGTAGAAAAGGATAATAAATTAAGTAAATAAATAAAGATTCATTTAACTAATAGAAGAAGTGGGATCAATTAAATAAATAAAATATTTATTTAATTTAGGGAAAGGATAATTTAAATAAATAAAGGTATTTATTTAAATGAGAAATAAGGCTAGAAGAGGATAAATGAATTAATTAAATAAATAAATATTTATTTAATTAATATAATAATTAGGCTTAAATAATTAAATAAATAAAATATTTATTTAATTAGACAGGACAATTTTAGGTGTCTACATTTTGCCCCTCTTTGAGATAATGCAGCTTGTTGTGTTGTTTCAAAGAAGATAAGATAAACTGATACAAAGTTTCCCCAAGATGGGAATGATATGCCCCCTCAAGAGATTGGATGAAAATGTCTGAAAAGATCATAGACAATCTCTCGATAAGAAAGAAAGGCTAGAATGGAATAACCGAATACGATAGAGTGACAGAGTCACGAGATAAAGAAGACTGACACACCCTAGGGTAATCTATAAGATAGACTACAAGGGAAAATATCCTCATTGTCATCCACACATCTAAGAGATCAGAGTGTAGAGAGAGCAGAGAGTAGTCAATAGCGATGGCATTGGTGGATAGATTCGATCGTGTTCACCAAAATCAGAGTCCAATAGATGCAGGAGAGCCGGTGAGTACTGCAAAACCTCCTTGTACTTTTGTTCCATTAATTGTTGTCATAAATGCACTTTAGGTAGATTGCAAAAAAAATGTTAAGTGGGGTAAAAAATGCTAAGGCACATCTGCGTTGGTGCCAGGTGCATCTGGGTAGGCTAGGTGCGTCTGTGTTCAATGCGAGCATGTTTGCAAAGTGCAGGCGCATCTATGCAGGACAGGCACGCTTATGAAGTATGCAAGCATGTTTGTCATAAATGCACATTTATGTCTTCAAGGTCAAATCGACAGTTTTGTGATAAACATACGCTATCAATTGGATAAGTTGTTGAGAGGATATACTCAAGCAGGTTCTCTAGGGAAGACTTGGATAGTAGATAGGGCTAGGATTTACAATTCTGTGATAGAACATATCTTGCCAATCAGGAAACTACTCAAGAGGATACACTCAAGAAGAGGCCCTAGGATAGGATAGATCGAGGCACTTTGTGATGAACAAGGAGTACCATAGAAATTTACAATTCTATGATAGAACATATGTTGTCAACTGGATTAGGCTGAAATTGACAATTATGTGATAGACCATACATTGTCAATTGGATAAGATACTCAAGAGGATGCACTCAAGTAGGTTCCCTAAAAGATAGGATAAAAGTAGCACTTTATGATGAACAAGGAGTACCACTAGGATAGAGTGCCATATGATAGATATAAGCACTAGGATAAAAAGTAGCACTTTGTGATGAATAGGGAGTACCACTAGGATAGAGTGCCATATGATAGATATAAGCACTAGGATAAAAAAAGCAGCACTTTGTGATGAACAGGGAGTACTACTAGGATTGACATAGTTGATTTACTTGACTATAGGAAGACCTATAGATGCTGGAGTCATGAGAGAGATTCCCTTCAACTCAGAGTTTGCAAGAAGAGCTGACATTCAAGGATAGAGTAGCAGTTGAGGCTATGGGACTATGATACATTATGTATGTGCCTGAGTTTTGGGTGAACATGGGATTCCTGACTGCATTAGCTGAGAGAAGGCACTTAGAGATGCACATTTCATTTGCAGATGGGTGAGATGATAGTCACCTTAGAGGATGTATATAGGATACTAAGGATATCGATCATTGGCAAGTTAGTTCCATATGATCGAGATGGAGATAGGGATGCACTAAGAGGAGTGTTCCAGGATCCAGGACTAGAGATGAGGGAAGGACATGTGGCACAGTTATGTGAATATGTATGATATGATTACTTCTCATCCACGGATTGGGAGGCTAGAGTATTGGCACTGAGAGATTGATGAGATAGATAGTGTAGTATGGAGGCCTTACTGAGATTGTGAGGAGTGGGAGGATGATGCAGTGGAGCTGCCATATGTGTTCAGGAGTAGGTATTTAATTGGGCAGACACTGTATGTTATTGAGCAACAATTGATTGATAGAGTGTGCAGGCAGTTTGGCAGGATACAAGAGGATGCCACGGGGGTCAAGGATGTATGCACGGATCGTGAGGGATCAGGTGCATTTAGGCCCATTATTGTCATATGATCAGGCAATAACACAACTGCAGGAGATGGTTCCCATGCCTTGGTACATTTGGGTAGATGTGGAGGATGCAAGGATGGATGCAGAGTACACTGCATATTGGGGAGAGCATCCATTTCTATGGCTGATGGATCTAGGGGAGCTGATAGAGGGAGACAGTGGAGGTGATGGAGATAATAGTGGAGATGGCAGAGCTAGAGGCCGATGGTGGGGGGAAATGGTAGAGAGGAAAGTGGCTTAGAGGAGAGAGGGTAGAGAGGAGAGACAGATGTATGTATTCAAGGGTAGAGGTGGATTATCATTACAGGTGCTAGCAGTAGAGGTTCCCAGACAGGTACAGGGATAGGGACAGGGACAGGAGCAACCACAAGAGCAGCCACAGGGACAGGGTGAGGGGAGAGAGGAGGAGGATGAGCTACTATCCTTGAGGGGGGTCTGCTAGGGACAAGCGGATGAGATCCAGGATATGGAGAGGGATACAGCTAGGCTCAGGAGATAGCTGAGGGATACTGAGCAGGAGAGGGATCGGGCTATTTAGCTCTATACAGAGGCTGAGATAGCACTGAGGGTAGGGAGGTAGGCTGCAGAGCACATAGGGGCTGGATATGCCTATGTTTTATGGGTAGGGGAGGAGATAGCCTACTGGAGAGACCTATTATGGAGTGGTGCCACCAGATCAGCAGGCTAGGAGCTTCCAGAGACCATCACTGACGACGATGACCACTAGAGGGAGAGACAGGAGATAGGCATCTAAGAGAGGGGTTATGGGTTCTCCACCACCACTAGATAGAGGGGGCAGGAGAGATGATCCTGGGGTGGGTCCTTCTAGGACTCAGACTCTGTCGAGGCCAGCTGGCTCTGAGGGTGTGAGTTCATCATAGCTTTAGAGGGCTCCCTATGTATCAGTTTGTACCATTTTGTATCATGACACCTTTGAGTGATTGTAGCCATATGATTTTGACATCATTGTATCATGGCACTTATGATTTTGAGATATATATATATATATGAGATGATTCAGCTTTGCGGTAGCTATATGCATGTGTACCTATGTGATGCTTATATGTGATGCATGTTGTGATGCAATGCTTATGATATAGATGCAAATATGTACATGATGGAATGCAATATTTTTGTTCTTTTATGTTTTTAAATGTTATACAAATGCAAATGTATGAAATGCAGATGTATAGGATAATGCAAATAACTATTTACATGATGAAAATGTCAAATGTGCTAACATGTGTTGTGTGCAGGATATGGTGCAATTTTGATATTTATATGTATGTATGAAATGCTAATATGTGTTAATGCAGGTGCAAACTTCATGGAATGTAGATATTTTTGGCGTGTCATTATACTCAGTCATGTGATAACAGGCTACACAGACTCAAGAAGGACTATGGAGGTCAATCAAGAAAGGGGGATGGAAGATAGAAGATATGGAAGTGAAAGAGCTTCTTGTGCTTTATCATCATTCAGCTTTATTATGGCAAATAGTTTATGACAATCAAGATATATGTTCGACCCAGAAATTCATTGTACCTGTTTGCATGGAGATCAGATAGTTGCAAACAAGGAATGATTGGGTGCCCCAGGTTCATACTAGACTTACAGTGTTCTCATATCCTTGGACAAGTCATAGCATTACTAAGAGACAATCCATAGACATTAAAGAAAAATAGGTGACGATAACCCATCCTCGCCTTTCTAGTCAAAGACATCCTGGAGATAGAATCTCTAGTCAGAGACATCCCAGAAAAGATAAAAGACATGTCACCAAAAAGATAAAATCAAAAGAAAACCAAGACTCGATACCAACATCCACTATAGTCCTCAAGTTTAGTGTCTCTTGTCACTTGAATAAGTCTATTTGATTGTGGTCACAATGTTTAATTTCACAAAAGGATAGATAGCACTGAACCACAATGTTGTCCGAGTTTGTTGAAAGATTTGATTTGTTGAATCCCATTGCTTCTTGTGCCTCATCTGAAACTAATTGAAACCATGAAACTGATACTTTATTGTGGATCTGTGATGCAAATGTTCCTTTATTGTGGATTGTGCATGGATAGACTGAAGAAAACTAGAAGAAACTATACTCCTCGGAATGTGTGATGCTCTGAGTTCCATACCCATCACTAGACGTAGGATTTGCCTTAGCCACAAATAGGAGCTGATTTATTATGAATGGAAAGGGGTGAAAAGGAGGGATTATTATGAATGACAACCAATCTTGGGTAGATCAATAACAAGCCATGATGGGAATGGGTAAGTTTATTATGAATGGATAGGTTGTGAGTGTAAGCCAAGTGACAGGATGAGATTGAATCCTGAAGGAGGGAGGAGCAATGTCTCTACGCATGGTGTCGGTGACCCATTTTTCACCATGGTACTTGCCCAAGGCACCACCGAAGTGGTTTTCACCATTGGACGGATTTATTTCTTTTAAGTTTTTTTTATTTTTCAAAAAAAAATTATGTCACAAGGCGCCTATTTGCCAGGTTTTCACCCAATAATGGTTTTTTTTTTATGAATTTTTTTTGTATTTTAAAATTTTTTGATTTTTTTGTATTTTTGAATTTTTTTTTTTTTTTTGTATTTTTGAACTTTTTTTATTTATTTTTTATTTATTTTAAATTTTTTTTATTTTTTTGTAATTTTTAATTAGGATATTCTAAAGAGCTATGTGTAAAACCTGTGAAGGTGCATGCTATTGATAGGATCCTCCAAAGGTTCTCCCTCAGGGGTTGAGATTTGATATGCACCAGATCCATAGGCCATTGTGATGATGTAAGGACCAAGCCAATTTGGTTCAAACTTGCCCTTCTTCTCTCTGTCTTGTTGATTTTTAGGATTTTTTTGAGAACTAAGTCACCTACCTCAAATGTGCGAGGCTTTACCTTGTGATTATAACTGTGACTCATTCGTTGTTGATAAGCCTTGAGATGATTAAAAGCAGTGTGTCTTTGTTCATCCAATAGTTCTAGTTCTTGTAAGTGAGAAACCATGTAGTCTTATCATTGATAATGTTGTGCAAAGAGACTCGTAAGGATGGTAACTCGACCTCAATAGGAAAGATAGCTTTAGTGCCATAGACAAGTGAATAAGGTGTGGCTCCTATAGGTGTGTGAACACTTGTGCGATAAGCCTAAAGTGCGGGATTAGGTTGGATATGCCAATTTCAGCCAGCATCATCGACTGTCTTTTTAAAGATTTTAAGAATGGTTTTATTAGATGCCTCAGCTTGACCATTACCTTGGGGGTAATATGGAATGGAGAAATGATGGTTAATATGGAAGCGATCACAAATTTCATGAACATCTTGGTTTTTGAAGGGACGTCTATTGTCAGTGATGATGGAAAGAAGAATACCGTACCGGCAAATGATATAGTTAAGGATGAATTTAGCAATTTGTATTCTAGTGACTTGTGTAAGAGGCACGACTTTGATCCATTTTGTGAAATACTCTATGGCAATGATAATGAATTGTGGCCATTGGAAGGAGGGTGAATCTTGCCTATGAGATCGAGTCCCCACTGAAAAAAGGGCTAAGGAGTCGCAATCGGTTGAAGTTCTTGCGCTGGTGCATGAATAAGGTCTCCACAAATTTGAAATTTCTTATATTTCTTGACAAACTGATATGAATATTTTTCCATATTGGGCCAGTAATATCCAGTCCTGGTGATTTTCTTGGCTAAGGTAGGACCACTAGAATGTGGACCACATATTCCTTCATGAACTTTGCGTAATGCAATCTGAGCTTCGTCCCTTTCTAAACATCTAAGGAGAGTGTCATCTAGACCTCAACGATATAGGATATCAGCTAAAATAACATATCGAGAAGATTGGTGAATGAAAGTGTGACATTGATTGTTGGATAAGTTAGGAGGAAGGGTGTTGTTACGAAGGTATGTGAAAATGGAACCGTATAACTGGGAATCAGGACCAATGACACATATCCTCTTAGTAGGAGTTCTCTCATACAAGGGAACCAAAAGGTTATCCACCAAGAACTCATAGCGAGTTTCATTATGCGGTAGATTGATCAGTGAAGCAATAGTAGCCATGGCATCTGTGGGTCGATTCTGCTCTCTTGGTATTTGCTCAAAGGTTAACTTCATGAAATGTTGCTTGAAGTCATCTACCATTTTCTTGTAAGGAATTAATTTTTCATCCTTTGTTTGGTAGTCATCGGTTGCTTGATGAATTACCAGTTGAGAGTCCCCAAAAACATGAAGTTCCTGGATCTTCCATTTAACTCCAATTTGTAATCTAGTTGTTAATGCCTTGTATTCTGCTATGTTATTGGTGCAAGGAAACAACAATCAGTATAATTTTGGAATGGAATCCCCTTGAGGTGTGATAAAGAGGATGCCAACTCCTACACCATATTGTGTGTATGACCCATCAAAGTACAGTTGCCAAGGCTTTGTGTGTGATACTGTCAGGATGGATTCATCTAGAAATTCTGAACTTAGAGGAGCATCATCTATCATGGGTGCATCTACTAACTGATCTGAGATAGCTTGTCCCTTTATTGCTTTTTTGTCCACATATTCAATGTCAAATTCACTCAAGAGCATCACCCATTTGGCTAGTCTGTCAGTAAGCATCGCTTTATTAAGAAGGTATTTCAATGGGTCGATCCTTGTGACCAGCTTAGTCTTATGAGTTAGCATGTAATGTTGTAATTTTTACGAAGCAAAAACCATAGCAAGACACGCACGCTCAATTGGTGTATAGTTTATCTCATAACCAACCAATGTACGACTGATGTAATAGACTACCTTTTCTTTGTCCTCAACATCTTGTTGTGCTAAGAGTGCCCCCAGTGTTGTTGATGTAGCTTATATGTAGAGTAGCAGGGGTTGTTCTGGGATTGGTGGCATCAATATTGGTGGATTCAAAAGATAATCTTTGAGTATTTGAAAAACCATGTTGACAGTTATCATCCCATTTGAATTTGATGTTTTTGTGTAGCAAGTGTTGAAAAGGATGACATTTATCTGCAAGTTGTGCTATGAACCGTCATATGGACTGGAGTCTTCCTTGTAAAGATCAAAGTTGACTGATATTTCTTGGTGGTGGCATTTCTAGGATTGCTTTGACTTTTGTTGGATTGGCTTCATTCCCTCTTTTTGAAATAATGAATCCTGAGAGCTTCTCAGAGGTTACTCCAAAGACACATTTCTTGGGGTTTAGTCTTACTTTGTATTTTTCCAACCAATCAAAAATGATTGAAAGGATGTCTAAATGTGTATCTTTGTCTATTGATTTGTGTATGAGATCATGAAAGATAGTAGTCATGGCTCATTGGTATGTAGCACCTACATTCTTTAGCCTGAAGGGCATAACATTCCAGTAGAAAGTTCCCTAGGGACAAGTAAATATCATTTTGTGCTGATCTTCGGATGTGATTTTTATTTGATTGTAGCTAGAGAATCTATCCATCAAAGATAACATAGCATGACCTGTTGTGAGATCTATGATCAAGTCGATTTTTGGCAATGGAAACTCATCCTTAGGATAAGCTTTGTTGATGTCTCTGAAATCTGTGCATATTCTGATGTTGCGATCCGGCTTACTAACTAGTACCAAGTTGGAGATCCATTCAGGATAATCAATTGGGCATATGAATCCAACATCCAATAATTTTTCAAGGTCTGCCTTGACTAATAATGCCACCTATGGATGCATCTTTCTTAATTTCTATTTCACTGGCTTTGCCCCCAATTTAACTGTCAAGTGATACATCACTAAATCCTGATCCAGTCCAGGCATATTGGCGTATGGCCATGCAAAATTTATTTGTTGTTCTATGAAGAAACTTATGAACTTCGGTCTTTCTCTCTCTGTTAGAGATTCTGCCAGAAAGATGTTATATGGAATCTCTTCTGTACCAGTATTTGTTTTGATGGTCTCCTCTACTAACATAGATGTTTTTTCTTCATATGATGTCGGGAGAATGTTGAGCCTTCCATCTTTAGGTGCCTCAAAGAGGTTTTCACCCTCAGATATGTCCTTTCTTTTTACATTTTTGGGGTCAGACAGTGCCACAATGTGGTTATCACCATAAAACCCATGATTTATTTTTATTTTTACATTTTTGCGACTGGAAGGCCCAACACCCTCACCAAAATATGCCATGTTGTTGAGTTCTATAGTGTATCCTGACTTATGGTCCCCAAGCGGAAGATCATCTCGTATGCCTAAATAGTCAATAAAGGATTCATCATTTTGGAATGTGTCAAATTGTACAGGTCCTTCATGGTCTCATTCAATAAGTTGGTGGTGAACAAGGGGAAGGCCTTCAATGCGAAGTCAACGAGTGTTAGGGTGCAGATACAGTTATATTTAGGTATATCAAGGTAGTTGTTGAGATCATCGTTGGCACTCTCCTCATCTATGTCAATTGTGAACTAGTCCAAATTGTCATTACTAAAGTGCATTCCAGAATGGGTATCCTCATTCTTCATGATTTCGACCTAGAACCTAAAGACAAAGACTGTGTGGGATCCTTGAGGGTTGTTTCTTGACCAACTCTGAATTTTCTATGAAATTCCTCTTCTTTTGTGGGTTAACCTAGTTCTCGAAATGTCTTGGTGAGTTCATAGTCACTGGAGGGTTTGTCTGAACCCCACTCCCATCCATTAGAATTAGTGGAATAGTGGCTCTCTTGTTGATCATTGGAAATCATGATTTGTAATGCTTCTTCTGATTTGTGAGTGTTTACCCTAGAAGATATGAAACCAAGCCCTTTTGAGTGATGATTTTTAAATGTCAATTCTGGTTGCAAAGGTTGAGTGATACCTTCTTTTCTTAAGCCATGAGGACTTTTACCATCATACCCAAAATTTTGTAGGATCTTAAATCCTTTGCCATATTTTTCACATGGTATCTTGATGTGATCTTCTGTACCATCTTCAGGGTCTTTGTAAAGCATTTTGTATAAGTCTTCTTCTTCCATTTCACCCCACTTTTGGAATATAGTAGGATCCCATTTTAGTGTAATGATAGATACCTGTTTAGAAGGATGTGGTCATCCATATTCTTTTGGTGAACTCATAACTTGTTGTAAGCACATGGTTTGATTCAAAGTGTATTCACCCATGCCTTTGTCCTGATATTTCCCTTTAAGCTCACCTTGCTTTGATGTTTAAGGTTTTAATGATTCAGGGTCGATATATGTAGAAGATGGGATAGCTTCTCTATTAATTGAAATTATTGTCTCGGCTTTTGGCCTCAAGTTATTGTAGTATATAAATGGATTAGGGTCACCATTAACTATTACTTCAACTTCATTATGAGGAAACTTAATGCATTGATGGTATGTATATGGGACTGCTCTCATCTCATGAATCCATGGACATCCTAGCAATATGTTGTATGTGAGATCTAGGTCTAGGACTTGACAAACCACATCCTTTGTAACCGGACCAACTCTGAGAGGCAAGGTGACAGTGCCTTTGGATGAATGCTCCTCATCATCATATGCCTTGATGGTAATTTTGTTTGTAGAATTCATAGCTTTATCTAAATATCCTAATTTTATTATTGTGTTCAAAGTACATATATTCAGACCAGCTCCTCCATCTATCAGGACTCATTTTATTCAATGTTTGTGTAGGAAGGCTTCAATGTGTAAAGGTGCATTATGTGGTTGTCTCACAAAGGCATCATCAGCTTCTGTGAATGTAAGAGAATGTGGAACATAAAGGTATCCCACCATGGCTTAAAATTGGTCCACGTTCAGATTAGTGGGATCAGTAGTGTCTCTCAATTTTTTGTCAAGAATGGCTTTATGTGTGGGGGATATGTGTAAGAGCTCAAGGATGGAGATAAGCATGGGTGTCTTCCCTAATTGTTCTACCAGATCGTACTCAAGTTTGGTTGATGAGGAAGCAGTGTTTTTAGTTGGAGAACCTTGCAAGGTGACCTTTCCTTGATGAGTTGTAACATTATATTTAGAGGTAGGTTCAAAAGAAGATCCAATTCCTTTTAGGACAACTTTAGGTCTTTGGGTAGAATTTTTAGGCATTTTGTCCTTGATGATAATGGTAGAGACATAATTGTCCATGGAAATGTGATTAACAGTTAATCATAGTTATAGGATGCTCTGGTATAGTTAGTTTGCTCATCCGTGACTTTGACTTTTCCCTTGTCATGTTTAGGGAATGGTTCCTTAAACATCTCATGTTCTTGATTGGATGAATGTCCTTCAATCTCAATGTCACCTCTATCAATAAGATCTTGTATGATGTTCTTCAGTCGATGATAATTTCTTGTTTTACGTCCCTTGCTCTTTTGATATTCATAGTGCTCATCATCATTCCACCAATTTGGTTTGACCTTTGGTTCGTATGGAGGATTGTCAGGAAATGTTATTATCTTGTTTGCCACTAGCTTCTTGAAAGATGACTCAAGTGGTTCTCCTAATGGGGTGTATTTCCTTCATGGTTTGGAAGTTGTTTGAGTATTCACTTGGTTATTTCTAGAACTTGATCCAGAAAAAATGATTTTGGGTCGCACTATATTAGCATCAACAACACCATCATTGACTGTGTTCTTGTTCTTGTTCCAAAATCTTGGCTTTTCTTTTCCTTTAAAGTCCTCTTTGTTTTCTTTGAATATCTTAATGACTTCTTGTTCAATAAGACCTTCTCCATTGCTAAGCCTTTTTCAATGATGTCCTTGAAAGTGGACAAACAAGCTTTTCTCAAGTCATAACCAATGTCTCTATTGACATTCTGTGTGAACATCTCTACTATTTGTTTTTGTGGAATTTCACAAGAGCATCTGGTAGCTAAGTTCCTCCATCTTTGTAAGAATGATGAAAAATACTCCCCATCCTTTTGTTTGGTGTTGCATAAAGTGGTGATTGATATATCTATCTCTATGTTATATGAGAAATATTGGATAAAAGCTTCTAATAGATCACCCCATGACTTAATTCTAGGTGGAAGTTGGGAGAACCATTCCATAGCTTGATCACCTAAGCTTTGTGGGAACAATCTCATCAAGTATGTTTCTTCTACCGCTACCTCAATGCAAGCTATGAAAAATTGTCTTATATGTGCCTTAGGGTCTTATTTACCTCTGTACTTATCAAACTTAGGTGTCACAAAATGTGTAGGAAAAGGAGGCATTGGAATTATTTTGTCAAATGGATAGGGACATATGTCTCTCATTGTGTAAGTTGTCTTTGGTGTATTTATGTCCTCCATTTTCTCTTGTAAGTCCTTAATTTGTTTTTCCAAATTGTTCTTAGGTGGATACTAACTTCTTGGACCATATCCCATGCCTGAGCCACTAGGTGGAGGAGGAGCATACTGCATATATGGATGATATTGATCATACACATATTCATATGGAGGAGGTCTATAGTGATGCTACGTATATGGACCACTTGGTATAGAGTCATGATGAGGAATGGAATATCTATTTTGTCCATGTATACCATACTCTATAGGCATGGCATGAGTTTGTTCTAGTGTGTTGCCCCCAAATTTGATGCGGGGTTTCCTTGTGTCCAAATTTTGAGCATGCCTTTGCATATCCAATTGGTTTTGCGGTTGGTCCTTAGCATTCGTATGTGACTAAGTATATTTTTCTACATAAGACTTCCACAAAGGTCTACGTAGATGAGTATCATAGGCTTGACCATGTGTATGTGGGACTTCAGGTTTTTGAAACAAAGATGATGGTGATTCAGACACAAAATGTGGTCCTCTATTACCTCCACTATTAGGCCTCCTTTGATCCATGTTGAGTTGAGGTTCTTTCAAAGGTTGATGTTCCATTATTTGAGACATGTCAAAATCATGAGGAATCTTGGCTCCACTTTGCACCATTACTTGTAGAAAATATTGTCTATCTCTCCTCATTATTTTCTCAACCAATCGATTAAAATGGGGATCCATAATGGAGTCTTCCACTTCTACTGAATGTATGGAAAAGTTTTCCATATTGTCATTGTGTGTATCATTGTTGTTTGTGTTATCCATGTTCTCAACACTTTGAGTGTTTCTATAAGTGTCCATGTCAAGTAATGTGCTATGATCAGAATTGAAAAAGACATCATTAGGACACTCATAGGCACTCATGTTTGTGGACTCTTGAGCCTCTTTAGCTTATCTCCTAGATTTTTGGGAAGGGCTTTCAACCATGAACTAGGTCTTGACCAAGATGTGTGAAGACTAGATGAAAATGGAAAGAGTATGGAAGACCAAGAGTTGGATGGAATGTAAATGAATCTGAGGTGTACTTGCAATGCCCAAAGTGTAAGACCAAGTATGTATGTAGTAGAGTAGGTGTGGCTTCCAAAGAGATGATAGTTTCTCTTGATGAGGTAAGTTGACCTTGACTATAAGTAAGACCAAATGAGACCCAAAGGTGATAGACATTGATGAGGGACCACTTAGCAAAATGTTGTCATATGTAGTGTGTTGATAAAGTAAGATGAGGACAAGCAAGTGACCTTTTGACTCAAGTTTAGACAAATGTGAATGTAATGCAAGGTATAAAGAAATGATGAACTTTGTGAGACCCAAAAATAGGTTGAATGCTAGATGAAAATCCAGAGAAATAACCTAGGAAGCTCAATGAGTCTGAAACTGACTACTCTTGTTTTTGTCGGACTGCAAATTTTTCCAATTATGAACATAGACGTGCCTGTATACTTCATAGACACGGTTAAATGATACAAATTGTTGGCATTTTTTATGATTATGTTGTGATTGTCATTGATGGACACACACTTTCTATGGGATCACTTTTTGTATGTATGAGTTAAAGCTCAACCAATATTTGTTCCAACCAGTATGATGTATTATAGTCTTTAGACTATCGGTGTTTTGCATAAAGTGTTTACCGATCTGAAGTGGTATGAAGACCCCAAGCAGTTTGAGGAT
Organism: Cryptomeria japonica; assembly: GCF_030272615.1. Taxonomy (NCBI): domain Eukaryota; kingdom Viridiplantae; phylum Streptophyta; class Pinopsida; order Cupressales; family Cupressaceae; genus Cryptomeria; species Cryptomeria japonica. The sequence goes on from NC_081410.1 coordinate 336,586,264, forward strand.
CTCAAGTGGTATGAAGGAACAAAGCGGCACAACTCATATTTCCCAATCTTCATTTTTTGTCAAACTGGCAACCGGTATTCTTCTTAAACTAGTATTTTATCTGAACTGGTAATACTTTGTGATGAGTTACCAATCGACATTTTGTGATGAGTTACCATCCATCGATTGTTTGCGGTGCCAAAACTCTAGCAGTGCTTTTTGTGTCATGTTACCAAATATGTCTAGATGCATTGAACCTAGGAAATTGTATTGTAATCCTATTGGACCGACATGAAATCAGATTCCTTTATAAGGACATCATGTCTAGGGTTTTAGTTGTTGTTAGGGTTTAAGGTGATTGATGAGTTTTTGTAAGTGTGATTATAGAAGAGAAGTTCATATCTGTGAGAGAAGATAGAGTGTGAATGTGTTGAAGACTGAATTAATGCTGGAATGCATTAGGAACGAGCTATCAAGGATCTAACCAAGCAATCTGTGCTATTTCCTAGATCACTCACTTGTTGATTACTCACATCTTTGACAAGTTTGAAGCCCTTAACCGAGTAGGCCCAAAAAGCCTTTTGTAAATCCTCTAACAAGGTGGTTCACATCTGTGGATCTAAAATCCTCTAGCAAGGTAGTTGTTAATCGGACTTATCTCCTAATAGAGATTGAGATTCCTAGCAAGATCTATTCTGGTAAATAACATTGCATGATCTTAACCAGTCTGGTTCCTATTCTACAGATAGTTACTTGTGAGCTTCATCTCATCGTGGTTTTTCCCATTTGGGTTTCCATGTCAAAATCTCTTGTGTTATGGTGATTGTGCTTCTATGGGTGAATGCATTATTTTCTATTTGGTTTTCATGTGTGCTAACCGGTTTGTTTGCTAAATTATTTTACCGGTTTACTGCTAGACTAGTAAAGTGTTTAAGGACAGTAATTTTTGGCATACTAATTCACCCCCCCTCTTAGTATTCATCAATTGGTATCAAAGACAACCTTTCTATAATTTTAACCACTTGGAAAGAGATATGGGGGAATACATTGTGAGGGAACTTACTCATCGGCTCACTCGGTCTGAGCAAGCCTATGATGATCTTATGGTCAAATATAAGGCCTCTCAGGAAAAAAGGAGAGAACATGCTAAAAAATTGATGGAGCTAACTGCAAACAATTCCTCTGATGAAGTGGACATGGAAGCCCTAATTCAAGAAGTAGAAAATCTGAATGAATCCAATTCCAACCTAAGAAAGGAGTTGGAAGGACTGACTATTCAAAAGTGCCAAGAGCTTGAGAACCGGAGGAAAGCTGAAAATATGGTAAAAGACAATGATCATGAAATCTCCAAACTGAAGCAAGAGATCATTGCCCTAACTGCTCAACTCCATGCAAGAAAAGTGGAAAAGGAAGACATGCAAGGAGAACTAAACATGGCTACTTCTAAGAATGCAACCTTGAAGGAATCCAATGCTGCTATTTCCAAAGAACTCACTGAGTCAAAGGAAATACTTGATAAGTTCAACAAGAGTACTGTTAAGCTAGAGAAAAAGCTTGAATCAGCCAAACCTATCAAGAATACTGATGGACTTGGTTACTCCGATCATGAGGAAGGTGAGACCTCTGGTGCAAATGATGAAGCATCAAAGAAGCAACCGACATTCAAAGGTAAAGGTAAGGAAAAGTTCAAACCTAATTGCTTTAACTATCTTAAAGAAGGACATACTACTAATGTGTGTAGGAGCAAAGCCTACAATAATTTTCCTTACTTTATAAACAATGTACCTAGATCCAATAAGTTCAATGGTAATTGTTATGCATGCAACAAGTTTGGACATAGAGCATCTGAATGCAGGTCTGTTATGAACAACACTAGAAGATATCCTCAGAGGACTCAAGGAGTTGGTTCGGAACCTTTTGTGAACCAGAATCCCAACTGGTTTAATACCTTTAATCAACAGTTAGGTAGCGGTGGCTATCAAGCGGCAATCAGATGGAGAGAAATTTGTGTGATTTGTCATTGTCATGGTCACACTGCTGCAACATGCAGGAGGAAGAATGGTAACATGAATAATGGACCATGGAGAGCACCTGGAATGGTCTGCTATCATTGCAACAAACTGGGTCACATTACCAGATTTTGCAGAACAAGAAAGAACATATCAGATGACATATCAGTCACTCTAGAAGGAAAGATTGATATTGAAACTGTTCAAGTGGATATGAACAAAACCTGGAAAAAGAAACTAGCAGTGTTGCATGAAGAACTGGTTTCTGCACCTAGTATAGAAATCATTAAACCAACAAACTAAGCTTTAGAAAAGCTTAGGGGGAGAAAACAGTGAAATACTTAGAACCCCCGGTTGACACTGGTAAAAGATCTTAACTAGTATGAGATACCTATCAGTCGGCAGAAGACCAGAAATGGTAAAACGCAAATTAGGGTTTACACCCTAATAGTGGAGCATTTATTATGGTAGGTAGAGAACCTGTTTAAAAGGAATTTGCAAATCATTTCTCACTTATCATTTTTTGAGCAAAGAATTTTTTCAAGTGCAGAGCGAAGAAAAATGAGTTACACGGTGATTCAAGGAGTCTATCAAAAACCTGAAGAAGAATCTGAAGCTAACATCTGCTGAAGGAGAGTAGAACGCAAAGCGGTATCTCTGCAACCGAAGGAGTGCATGACAAAGTTCAAACTAGGAAACCCTAAATTTTGATCTACGAAGGTATTTTTCATAATTCTTCATTTATCATGGCTTCTGCATCACATGATAGCTCTAGTACACTTGTTGATTCTATGGACTTCATTAAACGAAAGTCAAAATATAATGCCCTGTCTCAAGTACCTGTTGGTGTTATAGTTGAAGAAGGCATTTCCAATTACATAGACTACAAAATCAAAGACCTAGGGTCTCTTGTGATCTATTCATAGCTGAGCTTATTCTGTAGAAAGGATAAGAAGATTAAACCAGAATTCAACATTCTGGAAAGGAAGAAACATCACAATGTAGTTTATTTTCTTGAAGAATTTTTGGATGATCACATTCGCATTATTCTAAGTAGGGTACATGGTGATAAGATGTACCTAGAGTGGACCCATGATATCACACTTGAAGTGATTCATGCCATCACCAGTTTCTATAACACGGGGGAAGTGCCAGCCCTAAGGAAGGTCAGCAAGACTGAAATGTCCAAGCTCACCGGTTCAGTGAGTGACTCACGTGGAATGACCATCAACTCAATCAAGGATGATCTAGTCAAGTATGCCTGGTGATAGGTTACCGGATGTTCTCTGCTAGCAGAATTAATTCTATCTCTACTATAGCAGTAAATGCCGCTTACAAGATGATTAAGGAAGATGCATCATTTGATCTATGCACTTGTATGCAAAGACAGTTTATGTTGAATCTTAAGTCGATCAAACAGGAAAATGCACTAAGATTTATGTTTGGACAACTACTGGTTGGTTTGTTCTTTTACTTCCAAGGCTGCTTTCCAAGAGTACGTGACATTCAGTGGTCTGCCGACCAATCGGTGACAAAACAAATCAAGGAAAGTCTACAAGCAGCTGGAACCAGCTATCCGGAAGCACTAAACAAATACTTTGATGAGTTCAGATGCAGGATGATCCAAAGGATAAGGATATCCGGTGATATAGTCAAAAAGTATGAGGAAGACATCTGCTTTACCATCAAAGTGGATGAATGCTTAATGGAGGCCGTTGAGCCCAGACAGGAAGAAGTGGAGCCTATGGCTATGACATAAGGTATGATATGTTGGATGGGTATGCTTCTACCCTAATCACCTCACCCCTTGATCCTAAGGCAAAGAGAACCGGCACCTATTTGGAAAGGGTTACATTGGTTGCAGAACCCTCAAAAAAGAAAGGAAAGGTAGTTCCTTCAGCATCATCACCAGTTACTACAACCAGTCCCAAAGTGACCAAGCAGTCACCAGCTAAGAAGAAACTGGAAGTTGCACCTACCAAATTCTTTGAGAGGAAGCAGAAGATGAAAAGCAGTACACCGGACTCAGAAGAAACTATGTTAGAAGAACCACCTAAGAAGAAGACTAGGCAAATGAAGAAAAAGACAAAGAATGAACTAGCAACATTTGCACCGGTAAATATTGATATTTCTTCTTACAAACCTTTGACACATTGTCAAAGAACTATAAAGAATATTAGGAGAAAATTATTGAATGATTTAATTGATTGTTTTGATGACTTCAATGATAATGAAAAGGAAGAAGTTGAATAGGAAATCATTAAGTATTTATTTGTAAATGACTGGTCACCTTCAGAAATTAGATCTAAGACACTGGATTCTTTGTATAATTCTTTAGACAACAAATGGCACATTGCCATAGAAAAGGAACAGGAAATGAGGGAGGAAATATTTGCTCAATATTTTCCTGATGTATCAAATTCAGAACTTTTCAAAGTTATGAATAAATACAAAGGCCTCTTCTTCATGAGAGGAAGAAGACTCCAATTACTGGAAGGAAAGGTTCATGAAGTGATAAAAGATACACATACTTATGCTCAAGAAGCTCTAAAGATGCATCAAGTGGTTGAAGCCAATAGGAAAGCTGAGCAAGAACTGAAAACTGGCAAACCAGATGAGGTGTATAATAGTGAAGGAGAACTGGTCACTAAACAAATGGACCCCATTAATGTTGACGCCTTAGATGGTGAAAATGTTACTCAGGGTACACCATCAGAAGGAACAGGATAAGAGAAGTAGGCAGAAGAAGAAAAGAAGCAACAAGAAGCAGAAAAGAAGAAACAGGCAGATGAAGAAGATAAGAGAAAAGAGGAGGAAAAGAGGAAAGATGAAGAGGATAAGAGAAAAGAAGAGGAAAATAAGAAAGAGGAAGAGGATAAGAGAAAAGAGGAGGAGAAGAGAAGAGAAGAGGAAAACAAGAAACAAGAGGAAGAGAAGAGGAAAAAGGAAGAGGAAAAGAAAGAAGAGGAGAAGCAGAAAGAGGAAGAGAAGAAATAGGAAGAGGAGAAGAGAAAGAAGGAAGAGGAGAAGAAGAAGGATGAAGAAGAGAAGAAGCAAAAAGAAGAAGAGAAGAGACAAGAAGAAGAGAAAAGAAAGAAAGAAGAAGAGGAGTAGAGGAAGGCTCAAGAAGATAAGCAAAAATCCAAGAACAAGGAAGCAACGGAAAAGAGCACACAGGTGGAGACCCCAATGGAAACCGGTAGTCAGGCTAAACCAGCTGACATTACCAGTCCTATTGACCTCCAGTCTGCAAATGAATCGGAGCTGCTATAGAGCATTAAGCTTGCTCAAGAGAGATTGGATTCTCTAAGGAGGAAAAAGGAGGAAGATGTTATCCAAGCTGCGATGGACAATCTTACCGGTTTGATACCTGGTATGAACCTTCCCAATACCGATTCATCACTTGCACAATTGAAGCTCCTATGTATAGTTGTAGAAGACTAGGTGCAAAGCCAGGAAGAGGTCATAGAAGCAAATGCCAAGAAGGAACATCAAAAGGCTCTGGACACTGCCTTGGTGAGAAAATTAACAGAGCTCCGGTCTGATCTCCAGAAGGCACAGAAGGACATTAGAGATGCAATGAATGAGGGCAATCTACTACTCAGCAAGATTTGTCAACCTCATTTATTCTGTGATGATGTGCTCACTCAAAAGGACAAACTGCAAACTGATATGCAATCATTTATTAGCACCTTCAAGATGCCATATGACTCCTTCTCCACATATGGACAAACTATTCACCAGCTTCAACTTCAGTCTACAAGACTAGAGGTAGAGATAAGCAATCGGACATGAAATTTGCAGGAACTTCAATTGGTCCTACTGCCAAGACTGCAAATTCTCTAGAAATGCTATCTAAATCTTGATGCCCTAACGGTCACTCAAGAAATGAGCACGATAGATGCCATGGAATAAAAGGTCTCCCAGATACATACAGAGAAAGAGGTGGCTACATCCCTACTTGAGTCATGGTCCTTATCCATGAAGCAATTTTTGCAGGACTTTAAATCAGTTTTTGACAAATTTTACTCTTTATTGTCATAAACACTTATTATTTTAATACTAATGAAATAGGGGTTAGTCTACAATATTTTTGTCATTGTTGGCAAAGGGGGAGAAGTATATAAATTTTGATGTTTTGATGTCTACTTTCATGTTATTTCTATTAAGGAGTAGTATACATTGCATTTTCTACAAAAGGGATAGTGTATATGCTTAGGGGGAGTAATTTTGATTATGGCATATTCTTTATTGTAAAACACTTACATGTCAAAATTTTCCTAAGTGTTGCCATCAATGCCAAAGGGGGAGATTGTTGGCATTTTTGATGATTATGTTGTGATTGTCATTGATGGACACACACTTGCTATGAGATCACTTTTTGTATGTATGAGTTAAAGCTCAACCGGTATGATGTATTATAGTCTTTAGACTATCGGTGTTTTGCAGAAAGTGTTTACCGATCTGAAGCGGTATGAAGACCCCAATCGGTTCGAGGATCTCAAGTGGTACGAAGGAACGAAGTGGAACAACTCATATTTCCCAGTCTTCATTTTTTGTCAAACCAACAACTGGTATTTTTCTTAAACTGGTATTTTCTTTGAACTGGTAATACTTTGTGATGAGTTACCAACCGACATTTTGTGATGAGTTACCATCCATCGATTGTTTTGCGATGTCGACACTCTGGCGGTCCTTTTTGTGTCATGTTACCAAATATGTCTAGATGCATTGAACCTAGGAAATTGTATTGTAATCCTATTGGACCGACATGAAATCAGATTCCTTTATAAGGACATCATGTCTAGGGTTTTAGTTGTTGTTAGGGTTTAAGGTGATTGATGAGTTTTTGTAAGTGCGATTATAGAAGAGAAGTTCATATCTATGAGAGAAGACAAAGTGTGAATGTGTTGAAGACTGAAGTAATGCTGGAATGTAGTAGGAACGAGCTATCAAGGATCTAACCAAGCAATCTATGCTATTTGCTAGATCACTCACTTGTTGATTACTCACATATTTGACAAGTTTGAAGCCCTTAACCGGGTAGGCCCAAAAAGCCTTTTGTAAATCCTCTAACAAGGTGGTTCACATCTATGGATCTAAAATCCTCTAGCAAGGTAGACTTTAATTGGAATTATCTCCTAACAGAGATTGAGATTCCTAATAGGATCTGTTCTGGTAAAGAACATTGTATGACCTTAACCGGTCTGACCTTAACCGGTCTAGTTCCTATTCTGCAGATAGTTACCTGTGAGTTTCAACTCACAGTGGTTTTTCCCATTTGGGTTTTCATGTCAAAATCTCTTGTGTTATGGTGATTGTGCTTCTGTGGTTGAATGCATTATTTGCTATTTGGTTTGCATGTGTGCTAACCGGTTTTTTTGCTAAATTGTTTTACCGGTTTACTGCTAGACTAGTAAAGTGTTTAATTACAGTAATTTTTGGCATACTAATTCACCCCCCCTCTTAGTATTCATCACAGATGTTGAAAACTGCACAAACACATTTGTGAGATTTTGTAGATGCAATTTTGATTGTGATAACACAAACACATTTCTGTCCTACATAGACGCAGTTAAATGACACAGACACTGTTGAACACTGCACAGACGCATTTTTCCAATTTTGTAAAGTTGTTGTTGTGACCAAATCTAATTTTTTTGACTGTTTTTGTGACAAGAGGACATAATGTTGATGAGAACTCAATGTTTGCAAGTGTTTAGACTCAAAATAAACTGTGTTGTTTGATGTAAAAATGTTTTTGCATACACTTGAAGACACAAAAGACACAATGTTTTGATGTTTGATCTTGAATGTTTGAATGCTCAAAAGAAGACAAGCACAATTCTTATGGTTGGCCAAGAGAATAGTTGTTGATCCCACATGGTGTCTCCCCTGAGGCTACGCTATTCAGAGAGGATACTTAGATGCTTGACCCCATGGGGTCCACCCTCGGTACTCACTTCTCTAGGGTAGCCAAGCATCAGTCCCCATGAAAACTCCCCGTGGTGAACTTTATATCTCAACTAAGAATTGTATGTGTGTGGGCCACTCCAGAGGTACGACCTCCTACCCCAACAACTAGAAGGATTTTGGCTTTCTACAATAAAAAGGTGCTAGTAAGGCCATCCGCTCGTGTGGCCATACATGCGGCACTTTCACCTCTGTAAATACAGAAGGCTCCCAGTCGGTACAGGTTATGCCCTACAACTGATCAAATAAATTTGATCAAGCGGGCTTATGGGGAGACATAGTGTCGGTATGAACTAATCAGCACATGTTACCCATGGCTTTAACTATGGATACAGTTATTTATAGTGGTTTGGAAGAGGTGGGTTTTCCTCACTACCACTTGGGTTGTTCTCTCCTCACTAGTAGTCCTAATGACCACACAAGGAGATAGGCCCTCTAGAGAATAAACAAAAAGAGCCTATTGCTCAAGACACAAAAGACACTGGTTCAATTTTAGTGCATCAATTGAAGTGTTTGATAATATGTGAAAACAAGGCACACAATAAAGACCAAAAACCCTTGCCAAAATTCTAAAACAAAGATTTGTTAGTAGTTTTGCAATAATACCCCTCCTGCAAGCACACAAGTTAGGTAAATTTTAGATCCAAAAGACTTTGTGAAAAGGGGGCCTTCGACAATGTGATTCACTTCAAAGAAAAGCTGCACCAATTTGTTAGCTAGATCACAAGATGTTAGCCTAAATAAACCAAATATGAAATCCAAATGATGACCTAAAGCCTTGAAATTTGAAACAAAACCAAAAATTGCAAAAATCTAAAACACAGGCACGATTTAACCCAACACAGACGTGGTTAAAGATCATAGACGTGCCTAAAAACCCCGCAGACGCGTTTAGGCAACACAAACATGGTCTCAGAACACAGACATGGTCAAAAGATTCACAGATGTGATTCAGGAACATAGACGCGACCCTGCAATCTGCACAAAAAGTAAAATAATGTCGAACGCATAAATGATTATAGAGGTCACAGATGCGGCCAAAAATTGAAAAACGTGGTTCCGATATGTACAGATGCCAAAATGTTGAAATGTTGTCAGAAATGTCAGATCTACAACTTCAAAAACACAAAATATACAACAAAAGATGTTAATTGCAAAAGGGACAAGAGTCCCACCGGGCATGCCAAAATGTTTATGGTAAAAATGGAAACAACAATATTGAAAGACTGAATAGATTCAACCACAAAACCCTAGCCTAACAACAACAAAGATCCACCATAACATATGAAGATTACCTAAGACAATGCAAATCAAATGAAATCACAAAGATTATACCATCACATGTCCAATAGGGTTTTAATCTTCATTCTTCCTATCTCCATTGATCTTGCTTGATATATTTGCTCTCAGATTTTATGTGCATAAGAGCTCAACAATGAACAAAAATGTGGTTGATAGCTTGATTGCATATGAAAGTTTCAATGCTAGAATGCTTGAAGGATTTATTAGGGTTGATAATGAAGGAAGCATCTCCTTATATAGAAGACACTATAAGAAATGGAGGGATAAGATTGAGAGGTGTAAAAGATAAATGGTCAGCTAAGATTAGAGGGTAGGTAGAGAAAATAAGAAAATAATAAGAGGGTAGGTAGTGTAGGAATTAAGAGATGAATGACATGTGTCATGGGTAGAAAAGGAGAATTAATTAATTAAATAAATAAAGATTAATTTAATTAATAGAAGTGGGATCAATTCAATAAATAAAATATTTATTTAATTTAGGGAAAGGATAATTTAAATAAATAAAGGTATTTATTTAAATGAGAAATAAGGCTAGAAAAGGATAAATGAATTAATTAAATAAATAAAGATTTATTTAATTAATAGAAAAATTAGGCTTAAATAATTAAATAAATAAAATATTTATTTAATTAGACAGGACAATCTTTAGGTTTCTACACACACATATACATATACATATATATATATATACATATACATATATATATATATATATACATATACATATATATATATATATATACATATACATATATATATATATACATATACATATATATATTTACACATATACATATATATATATATATGTATAGATATATATATCTATACATATATATATATATATGTATATGTATATGTATAGATATATATATATCTATACATATACATATACATATATACATATACATATATACATATATATATATATATATATCTATATATATATATATATGTATATGTATATGTATATGTATATATGTATATGTATATGTATAGATATATATATCTATACATATACATATACATATATATATAGATATATACATATATACATATGTATATATATATGTATATGTATAGATATGTAGATATGTAGATATATATATATATACATATGTATATATGTATATATATACATATGTATATATGTATATATATACATATATATACATACATATGTATATGTATATATGTGTGTGTACATATATATATGTATTTGTATATACTTTGATGCATGGAAACATAAATATATGTCTACATACACATACATGGATGGATGTATTTACCCAACTCCGCTCCTTTTATTTGTCTTTTAACATATTTAACTTTAGTATTTTATTTTCCCTTCTCAAAGTCCTTTACATATATATATATATATATATATATATATATATATATATATATATATATATATATATATATATATATATATATATATAGTTGCTATCTTTTATTGTGTTCTATAGATTTATAGTGGATTTATTTTTGGATGTGTGTTCTTTTCTTTTCTTATATATATATATATATATATATATATATATATATATATATATATATATATATATATATATATATATATATATATATATATATATATATATATATATATATATATATATATATATATATATATATATATCCTTTTAAATCTGCACTAGTTTTAAAATAATTATATACTTTAGTATCTATCCGCCTCTTTTCTTAGTTACTTTAAGTCATTGCCTTTGATTCCATGTTATTAATTAACCGTCATTATCTTAATGAATTTTCGAGTAGATCAATAGAAATGTCTTTGGTTAGGTCTATACATGCACTTTTCTTAGGATAAATGCTTAAATATATTTATTTATGATCATGCACTTTAATAAGCTTTGATTGTTCTTGCTTATTGTTATACATGCACCTCTGTAGCAGCCTCTCAATGATTGTCCTTAATACCAGGGTTTGTAGAGCTTAGCTAGTAACGATTTGAGTCATCGGCTTACATGGGAATGATTTTGGAGAAAAATATCATCATCATTCATCTAAGTATATCCACCTCACACATCAATTCATCTGACACTTCATTTTAAACTAGATGGTAAAGAACGATTACTCTGCAGGCTTTTATGGTGAAGTGGTAGCATTTTTTATTACAAATTTAGTTCACACGATCGTAGAGGTGGCTAATTTCTCTCAAATAGTTCTATTTAAGAGTAGGGAATACTTTAGCTCTAGCAAAATGTGAATTTCTTAAGCCTTAGCTGAGCCTTGGATTAGTGTTTGTCATAGAAATTGCAGTATGGATACACCTCTAAGGTTGAGAGGTTTGAAAAGACAAATGGCATTCTTAGGAGAAATTAAGGACGATAAGTTGAAAGGTATCCTTGTTTTTCCTCGTGATCTAGTTATTAGGGTAGTTAGGAAAACTTTAGAGGAAGAGTATTTCAAGAATGAGGATAGGACTAGGGATAACTCAGATATAACATCCATGTTTCTAGCAATGGCCTTGCATTCTACGCATGATAGAGAGGTGAAAAAATTATGCCATAATATTTTCAAGAAGGACCTTTTGGGAGATTTGGATAGGGTGGTAATCAATGTGGGAGATGATCTTACCATGCTGAAGCCAAAGCATTATGATAGGTTTATGTGAAAAAATAAACCAGTGTCAAGATTTCAAATTCTAGAGGTGGAAGATGAGGGCAATTTTGCAACAAGGAGGCTAGTCATGCAACGCAATATCAACTTTCTGATGTGGCTTCTGCTTATTAAGCAGCTAGTTTGCAAGAAATGGTTAGCCAACTACCTGAAGGAGGAAGGAATTGAAGCTGAGTTAGGAGAAGAGGAGATACCAAATGCCTTTGCATTATGCTAGGGTGAACCCTCTATTAATGTAATAAGTGAGGAGGGCAAGCCTCGGAAGAAGGGGAAGATCGCTTCCTCAGAACTCTAGGGCTTGAGTTAGGTCTCTATAGTGGCTAGATATGGAAGTTTTTTGCATGTAGGAAACTATGTTGGAATTAATGGATGAGATTCTCTTTATTTTTTGGATGGTATATTTAGGACAGACTCATTTTACTAGCCCTTAAGTAGATGGACTACTGAAGTTAGAACTTACTATAGTGTTTTTTGCTCTATGATTAAGACAAGATATGTTTCTATTTTAATGGATGATATATATGATATTGTTATGTTAAGCTGACTTGATTCTTGCAGATTAATCTCTGGAGTAGGTAAGCAAAGATATATTGCTTGACGGAGTGGTGGTTAGAAATTTTCTTTGGAATATTTTCTTTGCTTCCTTTTCTAGCCTTTATCTTTTGTTTGTAATCTTGGCTATATACATGCTTTCTCATGGATACAAATATATATTTATACATCTTTTTAAACTTATAGTTTTGGTTCCTAATCAAATATATATATATATATATATATATATACAATTTTATATTCTCTGTTTCTTGGTTCTCAAATTTTCTAACGAGTTTCCTATGCCTCTATTAATACTGTAGTTCCTTCCTTTTCATAGAATGGTTTATCCTTGTTAAGGAAATTGGTCTCTAGCTTTTCATTTCTAGTAGTCTTTATTCTATATATTAATGATACTACTCCATTTTCCTCCTTTCCTCTTGAATCTGCATGACTAACCGTATCGTCTATGGAGTTCGATGTAATCTTAGATTTGTTCAGCTCTATTTTGGATGTCTCTCTCTAGGTTTTCTAATGGTAGATATTGGCTATGATGAAGTTAGCAAGGAACTCTTTTGTTTTGTTTCCAGTGCTAAGGTAGTTAAGGAATCATAATTTCAGCTCAAAATTGTGGTAAGGTTTGATATTTCTTGATAGGCACTCACAAGTTTGTTTTGGATTTATTTATGACTTGTTATTTAGGTACTCTTAAGTTTGGACTCAGCTGGATATTGATTTATTATAGAATGGTTTGCTAACCGTGTGTGGAGAACTATAGTTTGGAGGGAAGATCTGTATGTGCAGGTAGCTAGATTATATCAGTCTTAGAATGCAATGGCTCTAATTTGGAAAAGTCTTCTATGCCCTGCTCCAAGTATATTTAATGTAATTAAAGCGATTTTTCAAATGTATAGTTCATTATGGGCAACTTGCCACTATCTGTAATTGTTTTGTTTAAATCCAGGAATAAATTTCCTTGGGTAAGACCGAAGGTTTTCTTAGCCCGATTCTTTCCTACCAGTGCCCACACTGAATCGGGTTGTAAATTTATGTAACTCTTTTTTATTAATAAAATTATTTGGCCACTGACCCATTATCTATCCAAAAAAAAAAAACTATTGTTTTTTCTTTATTTCTTTTTTTTTTAATTGAAAATAGTAGGTAGAAAATTCAATTTTCTTTGCTTATCTGCTCATTAATAATAATAATAATAATAATAATAATAATAATAATAATAATAATAATAATAGACTTTCGATTTTGATTTTATGATTTTTTCTCTTAAAATGTTGGTTCAAATAGTTAAATTGAATAATTTCCAATTTTAATCAAGAAAATTGTTTTTTTCAAAAGAATACTAAAATGATGAGTTTTAATTGTTTTGAAAATATTAATGAATTTCATCCATTTTTTTAATATTTAAATACTTTTTTTAAATACTAAATTATTTTTTAATGGCTTTTTGTATTTTTGAATTCTTTATAATTGTTTGGTGTATATATTGTCATTAAATTCATGTTTTATTTTGGGTTTTGAATTTAAATTTATCAATATTCATAAAATCTAAGTATATTGAATTTTAAATTTTAACTAATTAATATTTTTTATCAAATATATTGAATTTTGAATTTTAATTAATTCATATTTATGGTCAAATGTATTGGATTTTATTTTTTAATTACTAAATATTATTAGGTAACATGTTTTAAAGTTATACAAAATTAAATTGAGTTTATTTATTCTTAATTAATAGTTCAAATGATTTATTTCTATTTATTTTTCATATATAGAATTTATATTTATTATTATTATATATTATTATTACATATAATATTGATTAAAACATTAAAAAATTTATATGTTTACTATTTATATTTATATTTATTATTTAAATATATATATAATTAATTTATATTTATTATCATACATTATATGGAATAACCTTAGATGTCTGATTACTCTATCATCATCATAATAAACAAATAAATTTATTTGCAAATAACAACCAACAATTAATTTCCATATTAAAAAATTCCACAAACTACTACTAGTTTTTTACTTTCTTTAGAACATGAACTTTGTATGTCATTTTGGAGTGAAATTACATGCGTCCCACTGTCTCCCACCCCACATATATTTGCAGAAAGAGAAGTCAAGGGAAGAAAGAGAAGGCCTTTGAGTGCAGGATTGTTGATGAGAAAGAATCAAATATTTCATTTTTTGTCTCATGCTTTAGTTTTTGCATGCTGCTAACATGAGTTTTATTCTTGTGTACGTGCTAGGGTTGCAAATGTGAGCTGGAGTAGGGTTTGGAGGCAGCAGTGTGGGTTGGACTAGGGTTTGGTGACAATGGCACCAATTGGAAAGGTAAGTGTAAATCCTAATGCATAACTCAAATGGTTGTCATTTTTCTGTGTAATGTATTCACTATTCGAGCTCAATATACGTATTATTGACTTAACCTTCATGTTATACACACAATCAAAAAAATAGTAGCTCTTTTGAGATTTTTTTTTTGACTTACCTTTGTGTTATGAGACATTTCAAATGCAAAGGGAACTCACAAAAAATGTCACATTTTTCATTCCACTTCCATTAAAAATATTTTAACCGAGGAATGACCAAGTGACCTTGCCTATAATATTGTATCTTATGTCACTATAAGTTAAAAGCAAGATGAGATAAAGGATGTTGAGACAAGCCATGGTATTATGGAGAAAGTCTTATTTCTTAGCCAATATAAGAATTGAATCATTAATAAAGTTCCATTAATAAATTATTAGGTGGAAGAAGGGAGGAAAATATACTTGACTAACCCAAGTGATTATTTGTTTGTAAGCATGTAGTAAAAATCTTCCACTACTAGAACATATAAAAAGGAGCCCAATGGGCTTTGCAAATGGTATTATTTTACCTTGTTTATTTTAGCTTTCACAAGACATTTCTATATTTTCAAGCTTCATCCTAAACCATGATTTAACTTAATAGATGATGTACAGTACATGATAAATGAATATGTCTTGTGGATGCTTATAACTAGTATAATCTCATATTGTTGTAAATGGTACTAATGTGAATGAACGTTTGTCTTAAGATACTAACTCGTAGCTTAGGGTTTAACGTTTGGCCCATATTCAAAGAAAAATGTTATTGGCAACCAATGTGGAAGAATTCAAAGGATATAGACCAAAACATATAACTATTAGGAAGTTCTATTGACCTTGTCTTTGAAGAATAAATGTACAAAGGATATGGAAGAGCTCATAGGATAATTAAGTTTCCCTTCATTAAGTCATGCATATTGATTCTTGCATGTTTCTATCTTTCTATTTGTTGATTGAATAAAAGTTCAAATAGGATAGAGATTCCTCTTAAGTTAGTTGTCATTTTCAATTTCATAGTAGAATAAGTCATCCTCGGTGTTAGGGATGATTTCTAAGTGATCATAGTAGTTTGTAAGTTGTAATTATCCCACTCTCTCAAGTTGTGTATAAAGTCCAATTTTTCCAGAGTTTGGGGGATCTTCCGTATATGTGATACAAACTAGGTTCTACCTAGATTTTTGATTAATTAGAGAAGTTTCTAGTATATGTTATGTATTATTGAAGACAAATAAAGTTAATTATTGATGACATGATTAGTTAATATTACATTTTGATAAGTGTTGGGACAAACTATGGATGGAATTGAAGTAAAATTGTCCTTGTGGTTCTATTCAATCGACTAAATCTAAATCAACTTGATTTGATATCAATCCTTAAGAATTGTGTTTTAGTTTCCTTAGTTTGTTCCTATGTATCAATTTGGGGATTGTAAGTGTAACTAGGAAATTGGGAAATGAGCATAAAAAGCACATAATTAGGGAACCACAAACCTAATTAGCTATGATAAAAACTCCCAATTCAATCAATGAAGGCATGAAGACAAGATTCTAAAAACAAAATGCAAACCAAAGTGTAAAATCTCATCCATGTGATTCCATTGTCCTTCTTTCAGCTTCAAATTTGATGTGGATCTCACCTACAAAATGCAAATGCAAGTGAAGAGAAAGTGAAATGAGAGATGAAAATCATAGCATAAGGTTACTCAAAATGTGGT
This sequence comes from Cryptomeria japonica, assembly GCF_030272615.1. Taxonomy (NCBI): domain Eukaryota; kingdom Viridiplantae; phylum Streptophyta; class Pinopsida; order Cupressales; family Cupressaceae; genus Cryptomeria; species Cryptomeria japonica. The sequence goes on from NC_081410.1 coordinate 336,602,799, forward strand.
TGTTAATCAATGATAAAAGGGCTCAATTTATAGAAAAATTGAGATTTATTGGATGGTTACAGATTTGAGATTGAAAGTAGTCAATGGATGAGATTAAATGAGTGGACATGGTAAGTGATGATAAAAAGGAAATTGCATTTTCAATGAAAAAGAAAAGAGAAAATAAATATTGGAAACATTTATTTTCAACAAAATATGCCACAAAGAAATAAAGACGAGTGAAAATGATTATTGGAAATATTCATTTTCAACAAAATATGCCATTTGAGAGTGGAGAAAAGAAGTAGTGTTGAATGGAGAGTTAAAGGGAGATAAAAATTAGCAAGTGGAAGAGATAAGTGGTGATGAAAGTTGGAAGGTGGAAGAAATAAGTGAAAGGAGATGGAAGAGTTAAAGGGAGGGAGAAATTAGAAAGTGGAAAAGTTAAGTGGGGTCATAAATAAATAAATGAAATTCATTTATTTCACCCACACATGGTAATTAAATAAATTAAAAATTTATTTAATTAGAATAATCAAAGAAATTGATTAAATAATTAAAATAATTATTTAATCATGAAAGGACAATTATCTTAGAATAAAGGGATTAAATAATTAAGTGAATTATTTAATCAAAGAGGAATAGTTAGGATAAAGGGATAAATAATTGAAGAATTATTAAACCCTAGATAAGAAAAGGGATAAAAGGGAGAAATATTTAAAAAATTATTAAACCCAAAGTAAAATGAAGAATGAATTAGGTCAAACTAGGCCATGATAGGATTGGCATGGTTAATAATGATGATAATGAACTTGATCAACAAAATGATTGATAAGGATCAAAAATTAACCAAATTGATAATGATAGGGATCGATGACAAATCGATCAACATTGACAAGGATTGATGGAAATTGACAAATATTGATAATGATTGATAATTGATAGGGATTGATGATGAATTGATCAAGATTGATAAAAATTGATAATGATTGAAAATGTTAAATGATATCTAATTAACATTAAAGATTGATCGTGATCATGAAATGATAATTGAGAATGACATCGATAAGATCTAATTCATATTCGAGAAAACGGGTTTGAATAGGAAAGAATGCAAAAGAATGATACAATGTTAATAGATGATAAAGATCAAATGTGCAACATAGAGGAAGTGTTAATAAAATGTGAAAAGCTAAAAGAAGGTAACATGAGCATGATAAAGTATGACACTACAAGCGTTGACAATTTTTAGATGCCTATAGTAAGATCATGAAAGACATTGGGGAAATCTATTGAAGGGGTGAGAGCAATGGGTTAAGTAAGAATTAAATGCAACTGATCAATAAATAACCTAACACCAAGAATAATTTGTGACAAAAGCAGATTAATAGTAGCAAATCAAATTGTAACAATATTGATACTTTCACACTTGAAATAAATTAAGAGAATATCAATTGTTGACAAACCAATCCAATCTATATTTTCAACAAACACACAATGATTATGATTGAAGAAAATAAATCTGAAAGCTTAAATACTCATAATCACACAATATATTAAATCTGAAATAATTCACCAAGTAACCAAAGAAGTGAGCCCTATCTTCTTGGTTGCTAGGTGATGGAACATGAAGGAAAGTTTACACCACATGAATAGTATTCATGCAAATAGTGCACAATTCAAAAATATTCAAAACATAGTAGAAATTTCATATATTGTATGATGTCTTGAGTTTCAACATACACATATATAAGTATTAATCTAACTAATATTAAACCAAAAGCAATAAGTCTATTTGGATTGTTTTGGCCTAAAACCAACAATACAAAGATTTAACTTAAAATAAATCACATGCTTCTATCATTGTTTCAAAATAAACACTAACAACTAAAGATATAATTAGTCATAATTTCTCATAAACTTCAACTACTTCATCTCCCCTTATCCTTGCTCCATGTGCTCGAATTCTTGTATCCTTCTAATTATTCCCTATTATTGTACCCATTAAAATAATTAACAAACAACTATGGTTTTTGGATATATTTCTACTTTTTAACCTTCCTTTGTATTTTATTAAAGATCTTCATTTTATTAGCAAATAGTGACAAACAATTACAAAGATGGAAAGGTGAAAGGGTAAACAAAGGGTAAGAACAATGACATATTTTCATCCTCATCATTTTCCCCCCAACTTAAGGTTTTGTATGTCCTCATGCAAAATAATATGAGCTACAAACTAGATGGAGAAGTTAGCTTCTGCAGAGTGTTGGTAATTTCATTGAACCAAAGTTGTTTCATTACATGTACTTGTTGCTCATGCTCTTGGATAGAAATATGAAGTTCCTTATAGGAATCCACATATTCCAATTCTTCTTTGAGTTTATTGATCTCCTCTTCCTATGAGTAATTAATAGTTTGTCCCTCCTAAAGCTGATTTTGAAGAAGATGATTTTTATCTTTCAATTTGGTAATGGAGTCCCTTAAAATCCAAATTTCCTCTTTCTATTTTAGCAAAGATTCTTGTTTGTCATACCCCCTATTTCTTATCCACCTTGATAAGGTGACTCTACATATTTTTGCTCCTTCTCTATATTTTCAAATTTTCCTCTACAACTTGGGTAATAATAGGGGTTTTAAATGACTCCTTTAAGCCTTGTTCTTCAAAGCCTTCTTGACACATATTACCCTCAGAAATGTTTTCAATATCCATCAACCTTATTAAACATGCTCATCCTAAATTTCATCATCAACATCTTCTAATTTTTCTTCCTTGCCTAATTTGGGAGAGGAAGGTATATATTCTAGCATTTCATTTTGCATAAGTTTAGTTACAACACAACCTTCAATTATGTTTTATTTTGTATTTTCATCATTCTGATCAAATTTAGGCTCAAAATTCCTAGTAGCTATTGTATCAAGGATAAGAGACTCATTTTGTTTTTGTTGTTGTTCCTTTGTTTTTCTTCATTTACTATGTATAAATTCTTAATTTATTGTATCCTGCTTCTTTAGAATCTCGGCTAGAACCACCAGATCCTCATCATCTTGATTTGGGGGGCTCATGGTGTTACAAGCTACATTAGCCAAATTTTCCAACCGATCCATTGGGTAAATTTGTTCTTTTCCCTTTTTGCTTCTACTTCTAGGAATAATTGGGGTTTCGATGGATGGCAATCCAGAATACAATTCTTGTCTTACATCTTGAGTTAGTGATCCGTGTGCTTGTATCTTGAACTAATTTAGTACTTGAGCTCCTAGTTTTGATGTATGAGCTTCTTGAGCCTAGGGTTTTTTTGTTTGTTCTTTAGTCTTTCCTCGCAGAGTAATAGCAGAATCACCAAGATTTTATCTTCATTTTATCAGCAAATAGTGACAAGAATATCACAAATAATTACAAAGATGGAAAAGTGAAAGGGTAAACAAAGAGTAAGAACAATGGCATATTTTCATCCTCATCAATAAGAGGTTATATCCCTCAAGAAAGGGCCACTTAAGTTAGTGGAATCCTCCTATAGTTAGCTTCATTAGGTTAGCATTAGTTTATATTATTCATTACTTTCATATATTAGTTGTTATAATTATTCTTATTTAGTTAGATGCATATAATTTGCTAATGATGTTAGAGGTCTAGATTGTGAGTTAAAGATACAACACAGTCATAATATTGTACTACCCACAACCATTGTTGAGTTACTCGCTAGTTACCCGCAACAACTGTTGTGTAGATAAGTTTATATTTGAGTATTGCTTCTATTTTAGTTAATTGTTTAATTTAGTTAGTTCTCTTTATGAAATTGATACGTGGCTTAGAGAGTCCTAGGTTGCACATATAATGCCAACATCATGCAAGTAGATACGTCCTTGATTGATAATTAAATTATCCTCTCTACAATAGTAGGTTACTAGAGTTGGGATATGTTGGTCCATTAAGTAGATGCGTTGAGTTATCTGCATCAACCTATTGCACTTAGTAGAGACTAGTCAGAGCCAACATATGACCATATTTGATATAGAGGAAATGGCTAAAGTTTTTTGAGACTGTAGTATTAATATTTAAATAAGTGGAAGCATCAACAGAGAAAGATTGAACAACTTGGAGAAAAAGACTCTAAAGGTGAGAGAATTGATAATAAGAAGAATGAAAGGACACTCAATGTGGTCATAGGCCTTAATAAAATCTATTTTAGAAGAAAATAAACCACTATCAATAAGATCCAACTAGTTCCATAACTTTCAAAATTACAATAATATTTATATGAGGCAACTATTTCAAATGAAGCCAATTTTCTTTGAGTTAACAATGATGGATAACATATGATGAATTCATAAAGTAAGAGATTTGGTCAAAATATTACATAAACTATTTAAAGCCATATTTGGCCATCAAATATCGATGATCTCCAAGTGACTAGCTTTGGTAATGAATTTGATAATGACATGGTTAATCTAGGACTCCAAGGAACCATTACAAATAGATTCTGTAAAGCTTAAAGGAGGTCCAATACTATTAGATACCAAGTGGCCTTTCAAAACACAAGGAGAAGTCATCCAAGCTAGGAAAATTTTCATTATCCTATTGGCATTTGCATGAAGATTGTATTATTGATATGTTATGTTGTCATTGATGTCAATTATCTAGTAATGATATTGTTGATATTATTCATATTGTCTTGTAACTGGTAGGAAGAGCTTTGTGAAGGACATTGTAAACAGGTATGCAAGTTTGTGAGTTGAACTAGTAATCGGTGTAAATGGTTAAACCCTATCTATGTAATCTAACCGGTAAACCCTACCAGTTGTTTTTGTTAAACCCTAACCAATTAAGGTTGTTGAATTGGTTATGTTGGTTTATGAACTGATGTTGGGTGGTAATGATGGTGACACATATGGTCATTGTATGAAGACAAGTTCAAAATGTTTTGGCACATTTGTTTGTCTAGGGAATGAGCAAAATGTATTGCATCTAATGCAAAGCGCGTAATGAGTTACTGAGCTCAATGAAGCAGTAATCAAGGAGCGGTTGAGGTTTTCTTAATTTATGTGTAGAGTTTGTTATGAAATCCAATGGTCATACTTGTATCGACTTGTTTGTAATCTCGATGAGAGAATTAGGTTTTTGTTGTGTTACCGACATAATTGATTTGTATTTAAGGTCAATGAAGTTGTTTTGTCTAGTGTTGGCAAAAGTTGGCAGGAATTAGTTGAGTGTGTGGTTGCCAAACTAGATAATGAGTTTGTAGTTTGAGTAAAGGTAGATAGAAGATTAAAGGGATCTGATCAAGCAAATGTAGTGCTATTCAAACAGATCAAGAAAACTCCTGTTGTTCTCTAACAATTACAACAGAATTGAAATCCCCTAACCGGGTAAGCTCTAATAAGCTTGATTACTTATTAAACCCTCTAACAAGTGATAACTCAATGATGAATAGTGAGTACCAAATTGGTACTGAGAGGGGGGGTGAATCACTATAGACACAAATACTTTTCTTGAACCAATTTGACTGCAAACAGTGCACTTGATAGACAAGCACAAATACTGGTCTAAACCAGATTACTACCAGTTAAACATAATGAGACTATGAAGGACATAAACCGCTAACACTTAGCTTACCATACAACCTACTTCCTCATTTCCACTTTATCCTTATACATAAAGAGATATTCTATCATCAAAAATATAATAACATGCTAGATCGACATGATTGATCACTTGGCGAAAAACAACAAAGCATCACATGAAAAAGACATCACATATTTTTCACGTGGAAACCCAGCTGGGAAAAACCACGGTGGGGATGAATACCCACAAGTTGTTCTTGAACTCTTTAGAAGTCTACTCTGTTAGGAGCCTAGTCTGGTTAAAGACTATTACAACAGCTTCTGTTAGGAACAGGTCCTATTAGGGATCACCCAGTTAAGGGATGGCTAGAATACCTGGTTAAGGATTAAACCCTGTTAAAGGTTACCTTGTGAGATGATTTTATGAACTCAATGGCTTTGAGTCACCCTGTTAAAGGATTTACAACAAGATGGTTAAAGCTACCCTGTTAAAGGATTTTCCAACTGTTGAAGTGATTAGAGATCAACAGGTATTACAATAATCTGGTAATAGCACTCAATGCCAATGTAGATCCACTTTAGTTCCTTTCTTCTACATACACACTCTGTAGGTATCAACCCTCTTTTCTGGTCTGGCAAGAATCACATATCTTTACACTTAGATACACACACAATATTTGCCAACAACTTCAACATGAAACACAACATCAAACTTATAGGAAACAGATAGGTCGGTAATATAAACCCTAAACATTTAGGTTGAGAAATTTAGTCGATTCAATCATGACCATTGAATACTTTGCATTTGAATACAATGGTCTTGAATAGATCTCAAGATATTCTCCATCATTCATTCTTCATCGCTTCTTGGAGGCAATAACCCATCACACGTTCTTCACCATTTGCAGGCACTTCGCACATTCCTGAGGTAAATAGGATCAATCCCCTTCATGCAACATCCTTCACGCGCATGAGGCAGACATGGCAATATGATCTGATCTCCATTAAAATGCTAACTCATCACATAATGCCATCGGTTGAATCACACAAGCTCAAAACACTTCAACCAGAAACCCTGAGGCTGGAACTACCAACTGGTAGTCATACCATATTAAACCTTGATAGAGAACATTCCATATACCAGTTCACATGGACAAACGTACCTCTTCACCTTTTGCACATATATCGATTCACTTTGCTAGTTGCTTAACTTCGATAAACCGGTTCATCTACAACATATTACCAGTTCACTCTTCAGCATATTACCAGTTCACTCTTCAGCATATTGACATCAATGACAACACAATATCATCATGTCAACATACTCTGCACATATGTGAACAATCTCCCCATTTGGCATTGATGGCAATATACTAAGATATCTCTCTTTCTGCATCACATCAACATTCCATAATATTGCAGATATCTTCTCTGCTCCACATATTCTCCCCCTTTGACAACAATGCCAAAGTGGAGGCACGAGATTCCCTATTCCACTATGTTGCTCCCCTTGAGGAGTAGCATCCTTCAACACATCAATCCTGAAAAGGTATAGCAAAGTAAGATCTGACTGATGTGGAGCACAAACCTTTAGTTTGCCTCTTGAAGGGGCAGCACCCCTAATTCTCCTCTCAGATAGGTAAAGGTAGCTTTTGGTAGAGGCTTGGTGAATATGTCTACTAACTGCTCCTTACTGGAAACATGTTCCAATACCACCTCTTTGTTCTGAACCTTTTCCCTCAAGAAATGATACTTGAGTTCAAAGTGCTTGGTTCTAGCATGTAAAACTGGATTCTTGGAAATGTTAATTGCACTTGTATTTTCACAAAATATAATTATTGGTTCAGATACAAAAACTTTGAAGCCATTCAATACATGCTTCATCCAAATAGTCTGGGTGCAGTTCATAAAAGCTGCAACATACTCCACTTCTGTTGTAGACTAAGAGATACAACTAATTTTTACTCATCCATGAGACCAATCTACTACCAAGAAAGAATGCACCACTAGTTGTGCTCTTTCGGTCATCCACATTACCAGCCCAATCAACATCTGTGAACACTTTCAGGTTGAAATCATCATTGTATGGATACCATAATCCATAGTCAATAGTTCCCTTTAGATATCTAAGAATCCGCTTGACTGCTACCAAGTGGGATTCTCTTGGGCTTTGCTAAAACCGAGCAGTAATACTCACTGCATGTGCAATGTCCGGTCTACTATGCACTACATAGTGCAATTTACCAATCATTGATCAATATTCCTTCTTATTTACCAATGTTGAGTCATCCCCTTTTGATAGTTTACAACCGGTCACCATTGGTGTACCAACCAGTTTGTTGTCTTCCATGCCAAAGGTCTTCAACACCTCTTTGACATACTTGGACTGAGTAATAAAGATTCCATCTTTCATCTCATCTACAAAGTCATGACTCATCTTGTCATCTCCACCAAAGATTATGTCATCAACAAATACTTCACATATTAGAATTTGATCTCCTTCTAATTTAAGGTAGATATTGCTATATTCACTTGTTCTTTCAAATCCAATCTTTACAAGATGGGAGTGCAAGCGTTCATACCATGCTCTAGGTGTCTACTTCAGTCCATACAAGGCTTTATGTAGCCTTCACACCATGTCATTGTCTTCTGATAGGGCAAACCCATCTGGTAGCTCTATATACACCTCATCTTCAAGTATTCCATTTAGAAATGTAGATTTTACATCCATTTAGTATACCTTGAATCCTTTAAAAGTTGCATATGCAAGAAGCATACGAACCCCTTCCAATCTTGCTACTGGAGAAAAGGTTTCTCCATAGTCTTCTCTTTCTTCTTGGGCATATCCTTTACATACTAGTCTGGCTTTGTTCCTTACCATTGTGCCATCCTCGTTCAATTTATTTCTGAAGACCCATTTGGTTCCAATGACATTTTTGTGCTCTGGTTTGGGTACCAAAGACCATGTACCATTCTTTTCTATCTAATCAAGTTCCTCTTCCATTGCCTTGATCCAGTCTTCATCTTTATGTGCCTCTTTGAATGATTTAGGCTCAAATTCAGAGATCATACATGAGTTTTCTCTAACTTTTCTTCTTGTAAGAATTCCTGCATCTTTGTCTCCTACGATCTGCTTTGGATCATGATTGATTTTTACATACATAGGTATATTCTTAACATATTCCTCTTGCATTTCTTCTTCATCCTCATCTTCGTCAGCATCAACATCCACCGGTGTAGGAGCACAATTACTGGTACTAGGCTGATTTGCAACCAGTTCCCAGAAGGTTACTACCAACTCATCTCCTACATTCTCATTGTTGGTTTCCTCAGGTTTCTCAAATTTTTCATCAATCCTAACATTGATGCTTTCAATGATTCTCTGAGTCCTATTATTGAAACATTTGAGAGCTTTACTCTTGGTGGAATATCCTAGGAATATTCCCTCATCACATTTTGCATCGAACTTGCTCTGATGTTCACTTCTCTTGATATAACATTTTCTACCAAATACTCTAAAGTAGCTTACCACTGGTGTCTTGTTGGTCTAGTACTCATAAGGAGTCTTATCCTTTCCTTTCTTGATGAGTACCCGGTTCATTGTGTAGACTGCAGTGCTCACTGCTTCTCTCCAAAACATGTGAGCAACCTTTCCTTGGATCAACATAGTTCTAGCCGCTTCAACCATAGTTTGGTTGTTTCTTTCTACTAGGCCATTCTGCTGTGGAGTCCGGGGGCAAACAGTTGCCTCTTGATGCCATTCTCTTCATAATATTTGTTGAATTTACCGGAAGTGAATTCCCCTCCTTGATCAATTCTAAGGCATTTGATTCTTCTACCGCTTTCTTTTTCTACCAATGCTCTGAAAGCTTTGAACTTTCCAAAGGCTTAAGACTTTTCCTTCAAGAATGTGACCCACATCATTCTTGAGCAATCATCTATAAGAATCATAAAATACCTATCTCCCTGCACACTCCTAGTTTTCATAGGACCACACAAATCAGTATGCACAAGCTCAAGTAAATTGTCTACAGTGAAAGATTTACCTTTGAAAGTTGAGGAAGACATTTTCCCCAATTGACATTCTCTACACAAAGGATTTTTTGGTTTTCTTAGCACTAGAAATCCTCTAACTACCTTGATCTTACTGGCCTTCACAATATTGTCAAAGTTTACATGGCAGAGTCTCCTATGCCATATCTAGTTGTCTTCAAACTTAGCCATAAGACATGTACTGACATTAGCATTTAGCTGAAATAGGTTACCTTTGGTCTGCATACCGGTAGCCATCAAGTCACCACTCTTTCCTTTGATTTTGCACACTCCATTTTTGAATTCCAGAGTGAGTCCATTATTATTCAGTTGAGCAACACTCAAAAGGTTGTGCCTTAGACCTTCTACCCAATACACATTGTCAGCACTGCTTCTTCCATTCAGAGAGATGGACCCTCTTCATTTTACCATACATGGTGCATCATTTCCAAAACAAACCACACCACCATTATACTCTTCCAAAGTTAGAAATTTACTCTGGTCACCAGTCATATGGTGAGAATAGCCACTGTGAATAATCCACTCATTGGAATTATCAAAGCAAGAGACAAGAGCCTTCTTCTTTGACACATCTTCTTTGACTACTACAAACACAATATCTTCATTTTCTTCATCCTCTGATTCCTCATCAGTGACACCTTCATCAACTACTATAAAATAGTTTCTCCGGTTTCCTCCTTTGAACTTCTTGAACTTTTCCGGTTTGTCCTTACTATCACCATTAGGACAGTTTACAGCAATGTGTCCTATCTGGTTACAAGAGAAGCATTTCAAAGGAAGCTTACCTCTATATTTACCGGTTCCCTTAGGAAGTCTCTTGGCAAGAAGAGCCTCAAATTCCATCAGGATCTCCTCATCATCCATTTCTCTACTCTGTCTTGGTTCACCATTGGTACTAGCTTCTTTGCCTTTACTAGATGGTGCAACAGATGCTCTAAAGGTTGATTTAGTCATCTTAACACTGCCATCAAAACTATTTAGCTCATAGGTTGTCAACTTTGTGATGATGGAGTCTAGGGGTACCTTAGTCTTATCTATTGATCTCAACTCTTGAATAGCAGCAACCCTTATTGCATAGACCGGTAATAAGGATCTCAAAACTTTGCTAACAACAGTGGAATCTTCCATTTTACCACCTACACTCTTGATATCTCCAACAACAGTTTTGATTCTTATTCCATATTGTTGATGTTAGGTCCCAAAGACAACTGAGAGAGGGGGGTGAATCAGTTGTCAAATAAATTCAAACCAAAAACAACTTAACCAACTTAATGCTTAATACCGGTAAACTAGCTCAATATGTCGATAGACAGTTTTAATAGTTAATTGCTATACTGGTAAGGATTAGTGCATGAAACATAAAGACAAAATCATCCACAACACATAACACCAATATTTGTATGTGGAAACCCTGCAAGGGGAAAAACCATGGTGAGAAACCTTACCCACAATCATATGATACTACTACAGATTAGAAGTGTACATAAATGGGGTATGCACATGCAGAAAGGCCAAGCGCCTAGAGCTCACTGCTCAATCACAAAATGGGAGTCACACTGACTACAGTTGGATGGTTAAATCCAATAAGAATGTACTACACAAAATAGCATCTTCATATGCTGAATTCAGTACCGGTGTAGTTCTGATTGTCTTCACAAAAAACCTTTCTTCAATCTTCACATGATGTCTGTGTGTATATCTTTGCTTATTCTTGCATAAACCTTCACACAATCTTTTTTCATATTCCACATTTGATCTTACAAATAAGATCTTACATTTATACCATAACCTAAGACCAATTTTAGTAGGTTGGCTCTACAAGATATTACAATAAAAACATTTTACAAACAATACAATATCCAATGCAATAACCAATTGAACATGTCATCTTAATGCATTTACAATAATAATTAATCATCTACATAGCGTGTCGTGCTGATCTGGAAAAGATAAACCTGTCGGTGTAACCCTAGACCTATTTGCCGGTAACAATAAATATGCAAATATGAATATACCAATAAACAAAACTCCAGGACAAAGTGCCCACACGATGTCTTCGACATTACCAAGTGTTTTCCATATCATTCCAAGTGTCAGTGATCATTATATCGTGTCGGTGTACCAGATACTAGTGACTGTGCATGAATCACTTGCTTGCCGGTGAATGTTGCTGATTCTCCAAAGTGCCAGAGCTGATAAGTGTTTAGTAGGTGTTGACATCAATGACAAAACCATACCAAAATACCAACAATCTCCCCCTTTGGCATTGATGGCAACACAAGATGGAAAAACCATCAAAGTGCCAAAACAGAAATGCCAAATACCAAAAACCAACAATCTCCAAAAAGAGATGTACAGAGAGAAATAATATCTCCCAGACAACGATCTCTCCCCCTGGGAGCAACATGTGTTTTCCTTGTGTTTTTCAAAGTTTTTCCATACCAATCTCTCCCCCTTTGACATCAAATGCCAAATTTACAACAAAACCAAGTTCATATAAAAAATACCAATCAATTTAGTATACCAACTACTCCCCCTGAGAAGTAGCTGCCCATCAAAGCTGGAATAAAATATTTCTCTATTGATTCTACCGATTGATGACAATCATCAACTGTCTAAGTCTCTACCAGTGGGGGTATGACCCCAAGCTGATCTATGAGATATTCAAAAGTCTCCTTAGGCAGAGGTTTAGTAAAGATATCTATAATTTGTTCTTTAGTATTCACATAAACCAGTTTTATTTCCTTTGCTTCAACATGTTCCCTTAGAAAATTTAGTTTGATAGAAACATGTTTGGTTTTAGAATGTAATACCGGATTTTTAGATACATCAATTGTTGTAGTTTTGTCACAATAGATAGTAATAGGTTCCTTGCATTTTACTTTTATGTCTTTCAACATTTGCTTAAGCCATAGTACCTGAATACAGTTAGTTGTTGCTGCAACATATTCTAATTCTGTTTTTGATAAAGATGTACAACTTTGTTTCTTACTCAACCAATAAACTAGTCTGTTTCCAAGAAAGAATGCTCTGCCAGTGGTTCTTTTTTCTATCATCCACATCTCCTGCCCAATTTGCATCTATGTATGCACACAATTCAAAGTTTTCATCTCTAGGATACCATAATCCAAGATTTGTAGTGCCTTGTAAGTACCGGAAAATGCTTTTTACTGTTGATTCATGATTTTCTCTAGGATTACTTTGAAATCTTGAAACAATACATACTGCATTCATAATATCAGGTCTGGTTTGTGTCAAATACAATAAACCTCCTATCATAGATTTGTATCTAGTTGGATTAATAGGTGTAGATTCATCCCTTTGTGATAATTTGTCATTTGTTGTCATAGGTGTGCTTACCGGTTTAGAGTTCTCCATCCCAAATTTCTTTAGTAACTCTTTAAAGTACTTGGATTGACTCAAGAATATACCTGTATTGGTCTATGAAATCTACAATCCTAAAAAAGAATTTTATTTCTCCAATCATAGACATTTCAAATTCTTGCTGCATTTTAAAAGAAAATTCTTTACATAATCCATCTTCTCCTCTAAAGATTATATCATCAACAAATACTTCTATAATCAAGATGTCATCATTATTTACTTTATAATATAGATTGTTGTCTGCATTTCCTTTAGTAAAACCAATCTTTAAAAGATACTTATCCAATCTTGCATACCAAGCTCTTGGAGCTTGTTTCAATCCATACAGAGCTTTTCTTAACTTGCAAACCATATCATTGTCATCGGTCAAAGAAAATCCATCAGTTTGTTCAATGTAGACTTCCTCTTCAAGATATCCATTCAAAAATGCACATTTAATATCCATTTGATAAACTTTGTAGTTCTTGTGTGCTGCAAAAGCCAACAATAATCTGACTGCCTCAATTCTAGCTACCGGTGCAAAGGTTTCATTGTAATCAACTCCTTCCTTCTGGGAATATCCCTTACACACTAGTCTTGCTTTATTTCTGACAACCTTACCATCTTCATTAAGTTTGTTTCTGAATACCCATTTGGTTCCAATTACATTTTTATCTTTAGGTCGGGGAACTAATGTCCAAGTGTTGTTTTTCTCAATTTGTTCTAATTCTTCTTCCATAGCTTTAATCCAAAATTTATCTTCACATGCCTCATTAATAGATGATGGTTCAATTTAAGAAATAAGACATACCTCTTCATTTTCCAATCTTCCTCTTGTCATAACTCCTTTAAACTTGTTTCCAATTATCTGATCTTCAAAATGATTCAGTCTTACATACTGGGGTGTCTTTGTTTGCTGTGGTTCCTCAGTTAATGTGGAATCCTCAGATGATACTGGGGTAATTGGATCTTCATTCTATACCGGTGGATTTAGTGTACGTTCATTTTCCAAAATTTCTATTGCTAGTTCAGAGTCTATATACCTTGAAGTTCCTCTGAATTGTTCATCAATCTTTACATTTGTACTTTCAACAATTTTTTGCAATCTTTTGTTAAAACATCTATATGCCTTGCTCTTAGATGAATAACCAAGAAATATTCCTTCATCACTTCTAGGATCAAATTTGCCAATATACTCATCTCTTCTGATATAACATTTACTTCCAAAAATTCTGAAATACTTAAGAGTAGGAGTATTACCAAACCATAGTTTATGAGGGGTCTTACCGGTTTCACCTTTGATGTGAACTTTGTTGAATGTATAGACTGTTGTACTGACTGCTTCTCTCCAATATACATGTGGTAGGTTTGCTTCTGATAACATACTTCTTGCTGCATCCAAGATAGTTCTATTTTTTCTTTCAACAACTTCATTCTATTGTGGTGTCTGAGGTGCTGATAGCTATCTTCTAATTCCATTCACTTCATAGAATGTATTAAATTCTTTATATGTAAATTCTCCTCCTTGATCTGATCTTAGACATTTGATTTTCTTACTGGTTTCATTTTCAACCATTGCTTTGAATAGTTTGAACTTTTCAAGTGCTTCTGATTTTTCTCTTAGAAAAGTAACCCAACACATTCTAGAGTAGTCATCAATGATTAGCATGAAATATTTATCACCTTGTAAGCTTTTAGTTCTAGCTAGACCACATAAATCAGTGTGAATCAAATCAAGAGCATTATTGGATTTTTCTAGAATACTTTTGAAATTAGCTCTAACTTGTTTTCCAAATTGACATTCCTTACATACTGTATTCTAAGGTTTGACAATTTTAGGTAAATTTCTAACTGCCTTAGTAGTACTAATTTTCACCATGCAATCAAAGTTTACATGACAAAGTTTCTTATGCCATAACCAACTTTCATCTATATGTACAATCAAGCATGTCTTTTCACTGTTATTCAAATGAGAGATATTACCTCTAGTCTGATTATCGGTTACAATTTCCAAACTAGTTCTATTCATGATTTTGTATTTTCCATTTTTAAATTGTAACTAAAATCATTTCTCAACTAATTGACCAACACTCAAAAGATTATGCTTTAATCCTTCAACATAGTAAACATTGTCAGTGTTATGGTTACCATCAAGAGATATTGTACCTTTACCTTTGATTAAGCAAGCTTTTTCATCTCCAAATCTCACTAAGCCTCCATTGTATTCTTGAAAGTTCAAGAATTTACCTTTGTCTCCTATCATATGATGTGAGCATCCTGAATCAATGATCCATTCATCTTTTACTCCAACTTTAGCTGCCAAGGCCTGTACTACCGGTTGAGTAGTAGGTGTCAGTTGATCTTTTGTTATACCAACAAAAACCCATCCAATGTCTGCTGGATCCTCATCAGAATCATCAGTCACACCTTCATCAGCAATGTAACAAGATTTGTCTTTATTCTTCTTGAACCTGTATCTCTGATATTCAGGGTTAGGCTTGTATGTTCTTCTAGCTTCTTCTCTTAGTCTAGCATGTCTATCAGGGCATCTTGAAGCCATATGACCAATCTTATTGTAGTTAAAACATTTAAAGGGTGCTTTACCTTCATACTTACTTCCAACTGGTCCTTTAGGCATTTTCCTTGCAAATAGTGCTTCAAGTTCTTCAATTTCTTCATTTTCTTTCTTGCTTTCTTCAAGTTCTCTTGCATAAAAGGCTTTCCAATCAGATTTACCAAATGATGGAGCAGATGATGTTGATGCTTTAAAGGCCAAATCTGTCTTTATAGTGGCAATAGGACCAAATTCTTCAATTTCAAAAGCTGAAAGTTTCCCAATCAATGTATCCCTAGTAACTGATGTATTAGGCATTGTTCGTAACTCATTTATAGCAGTGACTTTCATTTTATATGCTGGTGGCAATCCTCTTAAAACTTTTGAAATAATTTCATCTTCACTTAAGGTTCCTCCACAACATTTAATACCCAAAACAATCTCATTTACTCTTTCCATAAAAGCAAAAATCCTTTCATCTTCTTCCATTTTTAGATGTTCATACCTGACCCGAAAGCTTTCAAGTTTTTCCAAATGATCCCAAATAGCTTTAGCAGTAGACCTATCTGATAGTCCCATGATTTGTTGATCTGATAATGTGCTCAAAAGTGCTTCTCTTGCTTTGCAATCATTTTCCTCATCTTTAGTCAAGTTAGCTGGACTAGGCTGACCTTGTACAGTAGCAATATAACTATTCTTTCTAACATCCTAGATGTCCTTTCCAATCCAATTTAGATGTGTCTCCATTTTGATCTTCCATATGCCATAGTTGGTTCCATCAAGTTTAGGACTATCCTTCCTGAAATAGTTAGTAGACATTGGATCTCCTCAAGCTGTTAAACTTCTACAAAAGAGGACTAAGCTCTGATGCCAATTGTTAGGTCCCAGAGACAATTGAGAGGGGGGGGTGAATCAGTTGTCAAATAAATTCAAACCAAAAACAACTTAACCAACTTAATGCTTAATACTGGTAAACCAATTCAATATGTCGGTAGGCAGTTTTAACAGTTAATTGCTATATTGGTAAGGATTAGTGCATGAAACATGAAGACAAAATCATCCACAACACATAACACCAATATTTGTACGTGGAAACCCTGTAAGGGGAAAAACCATGGTGGGAAACCTTACCCACAATTAGATGATACTACTGTAGATAGTAAGTGTACATAAATGGGGTCTGCATATGCAGAAAGGCCAAGCGCCTAGAGCTCACTACTCAATCACAAAATGGGAGTCACACTGACTATAGTTGGATGGTTAAATCCAATAAGAATGTACTACACAAAATAGCATCTTCATATGTTGGATTCAATACCGTTGTAGTTCTGATTGTCTTCACAAAAAACCTCTCTTCAATCTTCAAATGATGTCTACATGTATAGCTCTTCTTATTCTCGCATATACCTTCACACAATCCTTTTTCGCATTCCACATTTGATCTTACAAATAAGATCTTACATTTATACCATAACCTAAGACCAATTTTAGTAGGTCGGCTCTACAAGATATTACAATAAAAACATTTTACAAACAATACAAGATCCGATGAAATAACCGATTGAACATGTTAGCTTAATGCATTTACAATAATAATTAATCATCTCCATAGCATGTCGTGCTGATCTAGAAAAGATAAACCTGTCGGTGTAACCCTGGACCTATTTGCCTGTAACAGCAAATATGCAAATATGAATATACCAATAAACAAAACTCCAGGACAAAGTGTCCACATGATGTTTTTGACATTACCAAGTGTTTTCCATATCATTCCAAGTGTCGGTGATCATTATATCATGCTGGTGTACCAGATACTAGTGACTGTGCATGAGTCACTTGCTTATCGGTGAATGTTGCTGATTCTCCAAAGTGCCAGAGTTGATAAGTGTTTAGTAGGTGTTGACATCAATGACAAAACCATACCAAAATACCAACAGTTGAATGGTCTCTCCTTCAACCATCTGCATGTCTTCAAACTTTCCTCTAAGGCTTTCTTCCTTAGCTTGTTTCACATGCTCATCACCACCATAGATATTCTCAAGAGTATCCCATACTTCTTTGGGATTCTCTTTGTCCAAAACATCAATAAACTCAATGTCAGATAAACTACTAATTAGGGCTTCCATGACTTGCCCATTCTCCTAAATCTCTCTCTTTTGGTCAATGGTGAGAGTACTGGTAGGGATAACATAAACATTCTCAACATAGCTCCAATGTTGAGCACCCATGCTTTTGATGTATATCTTCATTTTGTCCTTCCATATTTTAAAGTTATCTCTATTGAACTTTGGATCTTCCCTCTTCATCATTACAATAGGATCTTTCCCTCAAGTGGTTAAGCTTTCAACATAGAGGACCTGGAGGATGCTCTGATACCAATTGATAACTCAATGATGAATAGTGAGTACCAAACTGGTACTGAGAGGGGGGGTGAATCAGTACAGACACAAAAACTTTTCTTGAACCGGTTTGACTGCAAACAGTGCACTTGACAGATAAGCACAAATATCGGTCTAAACCAGATTACTACCAGTTAAACATAATGAGACCGTGAAGGACATAAACCAGCAACACTTAGGCTACCATACAACCTACTTCCTCATTTCCACTTTATCATTATGCATAAACAGATGTTCTATCATCAGAAATATAATAACATGCTAGATCAACATGATTCACCGCTTGACAGAAAACAACAAAGCATCACATGAAAAAGACATCACATATGATACACATATTTTTCATGTGGAAACCCAATTGGGAAAAACCATGGTAGGGATGAATACCCATAAGATGTTCTTGAACTCTTTAGAAGTCCGCTCTGTTAGGAGCCTAGTCTGGTTAAAGATTGCTACAACAGGTTTTGTTAGGAACCGATCCTGTTAGGGATCACCCGGTTAAGGGATGGCTAGAATACCCGGTTAAGGGTTAAACCCTGTTAAAGGTTACCTTTTGAGAGGATTTTATGAACTCAATGGCTTTGAGTCACCCTATTAAAGGATTTACAGCAAGCTGGTTAAAGCTGCCCTGTTAAGGGATTTTCCAACTGTTGAAGTGATCAGAGATCAACAGGTATTACAATGATCTAGTAATAGCACTCAATGCCAATGCAAATTGGCTTTAGTTCCTTTCTTCTACATACACACTCTACAGGTATCAACCCTCTTATCTAGTCTGGCAAGAATCACACATCTTTGCACATAGATACACACACAACATTTCCAACTTCAACATGAAACACAACATTGACCTTATAGGAAACAGATAGGTCAGTAACATAAACCCTAAACCCTAAACATTTAGGTTGAGAAATTTATTCGATTCAATCTTGACCATTGAACACTTTGCATTTGAATACAACGGTCTTGAATAGATCTCAAGACATTCTCCATCATTCTTTCTTCACCGCTTCTTGGAGGCAATAAACCATCATGCATTCTTCACCGTTTGCAGGGACTTCGCACATTCCTGAGGTAGATAGGATCAATCCCCTTCATGAAAGATCCTTCATGCGCATGAGGCAGATGTGGCAACACAATCTGATCTCCATTACAATGCTAACTCATCACACAATTCCATTGATTGAATCACACAAGCTTGAAACACTTTAACCCAAAACCCTGAGGTTGGAACTACCAACCGGTAGTCATACCATATTAAACCTTGATAGAGAACATTCCATATACCGGTTCACTTGGACAAATGTACCACTTCACCCTTTTCACATATACCAGTTCACAACATTATACCGGTTCACTTTGCTAGTTTCTTAACTTCAATAAACCGGTTCATCTATAACATATTACTAGTTCACTCTTCAGCATATTACCGGTTCACTCTTTAGCATATTACCAGTTCACTCTTCAGCATATTGACATCAATGACAACACAATATCATCATGTCAACATACTCAGCACTTATGCCAATAATAAGGTGGTCCATTAGATTGTATTTTCAAATCCTCTACTAAGGTTACTTCTTAAAAGGTATTTGCTTCTAACAAGGCATTTGTAGTCAATCCCTTAACCGAGTGATTCCTAACAGGATCAGTTCTTAATAGGAATTTTGTAAAAGCTTGAATAGGCTTGGCTCCTAACAGGGTGAACTTCAGAAGAGTTCAGATATTATCTTGTGAGTCCCATCTCAGTGTGGTTTTTACCTATTTGGGTTTCCACGTCAAAAATACTTGTGTCATGTGGTGAATGTTTTTGTGGTTATGATCTTATGGTTGATTTAATTAACTACTTAACTATTCTAATAAGGCATGCTAACCAGAAGCTTTGAGAAATAGAATATGTTGACATCTGATAAATCATTTGGATGTTTACAAGTTTAATGTTGTTTATTGTTAAGTTGTTGTAACAGTCAATCGGATTTTCTTATGAGTATTTACAATGGTATTTCATTTGATAAGTTTTCTTTGTGTGATTGAGATTGAAATTGGGAAGTTTGTATCAGTTTTTCTATTTACTAATTCACCCTCCCCCCTCTCTTGGTAATCTACCAGATACTTATTCTTTCATCATACCATCAATTGGTATCAGAGCATCTCAATTCCTCTAAGGTCTAAGCCTAACAGCTTGAGGAAAAGATCTACTGGATCATGATGAAGAAGGAAGGTCCGAAGTTCAATAGAGAAAACTATAGGATATGGAGTGACAAAATGAAAATTTACATCAAGAGCCTGGGAAGTCAGTATCGGTATCATGTAGATACTAAGTATATTGCACCTACTGGGATTCTGAATGATGATCAAAAGAAAGAACAACAAGAAAATCATCAAGCAATGAGGCTACTATCAGTTCCTTGTCTGATGCTAAATATGTAGATGTTCATGGTCTTGAAACTGCATATGAGGTATGGAAAAAACTTGAAGAGATTTATAGTGGTGATGAACATGTTAAGATTGCTAAAGAGGAGAGTCTAAGAGGAAAGTTTGATGACATGAGGATGATTGAAGGTGAGAATATCCAATAGTATGGTCAAAGGATAAAAGAGATAGTTGGTGAAATTAAGAGTGCAGGAGGGAAAGTGGAAGATGCCATAGTGATCAGTAAGGTATTGAGAATCCTGCTATTGGTCTATGCTATCCAAGTTGCGGCTATTCAAGAGTTGAAGTCCATTGACAAAACTAAGGTAACTCTTGACTCCATCATTAGCAAGCTTACTTCTTTTGAATTAAACGGTTATGATGGTAGTATACAAAAATTTGAGTCTGCATTATTTTGTTTCTAACCCATTTGTGAGAAAAATTAGAGATACTAGTCATGTTTATGAATCCAGATCCAATAGAGATGTTGATGATGAAGATAGTTTAGTGGATCTTGAAGCATTGTTGGCAAAATTGTTGCCTAGAGGTACTAATAAATATAGAGGTAAATTACCTTTAAAATGTTTTGCATGCAACAAGATTGGTCACATAGCAGCTAATTGTCCTAATGGTGAAAATGAACATAAGAGAGATAAATTCAAGAAGTATAAGGGAAAAGGAAAGAGAGATTGTCTTATTGCTATTGATAGTGGTATCACTGATGAATAATCTGATGGTGATGCTAGTGAAGATATTGTGTTTGTAGCTATTAAGGAAGAGATATCAGACCAGAAGGCATTCGTATCCAGGATGGATAACTCTAATGATTGGATCATTGATAGTGGTTGTTCACATCATATGACTGGTGATCGGATCAAATTTCTTTCCTTGAAGAAATTTGATGGTGGTGTTGTTAGATTTGGCAACGACTCACCCTGCATGGCTAAAGGTAAAGGAGTTATTTCTCTTAATGGGAAGAGCAGTGTAGATGATGTCTACTAGGTTAAAGGACTAGAGCACAATATTTTGAGTGTGGCACAACTCAATGACAAAGGATACCCACTGGAGTTTAAAAATAGTATGTGCAAAATCTTGGACAACAAAGGTGAATTGATTGCAACCGGGAAACAAACTAAAGGTAACCTATTTCACCTTATTTCTAAAGTTAGCAACTATTTTATTGCAAAAATAGATGATAGTTGGCTTTGGCATAGGAGAAGCTCTTTGCAAAGAATGTCAGTTAGGAAAGATGACTTCTTCAACTTTCAAAAGAAAATCCTTTTCAGCAGAGCACTTGTTAGACTTGGTTCATAAAGATCTTTGTGGACCAATAAGAACAAAAAGCATTCAAGGTGATAGATATTTCATGATTCTCACTAATGATTGCTCAAAGATGATGTGGGCCACATTATTGAAAGATAATACTAAAGCTTTTGGTAAGTTGAAGGAATTCAAGGCCTTAGATGAGAATGAGAGCAGTAAGAAGATAAAAAGTCTAAGGACAGATCAAGGCAGTGAATTTACTTCTAAGAAATTCACTAGGGATTGTGAAGAGAATGGTATCAAATGGCAGCTTTCTGCACCAAGGACACCACAACAGAATGGTATCGTAGAAAGAAACAATCAGTTAGTCATTGAAGCTGCTAGGACAATGTTGATACAAGGAGGTGTAGCAAAAACCTTTTGGATAGAAGTTGTCAGCACAGCTGTCTACACAATGAACTGGGTTTTGATAAAGAGAGGTAAGGAAAAGACTCCTTATGAATATTGGTATGGAAGATCACCTGATGTTAGCTATTTTAAGATATTTGGAAGCAAATGTTTTATTAAGAGAGGTGATTACATTAGAAAATTTGAGGCTAAGAGTGATGAAGATATATTTCTTGGCTATTCCACCAAGAGTAAGGCCTACAAATATTTTAACAACCAGACACAGAGAATTGTTGAGAGTGTTGATGTTCAAGTGGATGAATTTCCTGAAGTCTTAGAAGGAACCAGTTCAGAGAAAAAGGATGAAGATCCTTGCATTTTGTTTTTGGAACCAGATACTGTGAAATTTGAAACTAGCAAAGCAAATTCTGATGCACTTGTTCAACCAGAATAGATAAATTCAGAAGAAGATGATGATAACTAGTAGTTGAACCTGAAGATAATGATCATGTTATTCCTATATATGTGAGACTAGATCACAATCCTAAACAAATTATTAGAGATAAGGATGCTGGAGTACTAACCAAAAGAAGAATCAGAGAATTCTTGCATGATCTCGACCATTGAACCAAGAACTTCTAAGGAGGCATTTGGTGATGATTATTGGGTTAAAGCTATGGAGGAGAAATTTGATCAAATTGAGAAGAACAACACTTGGACCCTAGTACCTCGATCGGTAAATAAGAATGTTATAGGTAATAAATGGGTATATAGGAACAAGTTGAATGAAGATGTTGTTGTAGTTCGCAACAAGGCAAGATTGGTTTGCAAGGGTTATGCACAAGAAGAAGGAGAGGATTAGGGTGAAACTTTTGCACCAGTAGCAAGACTGGAAGGTGTCAGAACTTTACTTACATTTCTAGCCCATAAGAAGTTCAAGGCATATCAGATGGATGTTAAGTCTGCATTTTTGAATGGGATATTGGAAGAAGAAGTATACATAGAGCAGCCAGATGGTTATGCTTTGACTGATGAGAAAGACATGCTATGCAGATTGCATAAGGATTTCTATGGATTAAAGCAGGCACCTAGAGAATGGTATGAAAGGCTTCATACACATCTGATGAAGATAGGCTTTCTGAGAACCAGTGATGATAGTAACATATATCTCAAGTCTGAAGGAGATGAAATACTAGTTAGTGAAGTATTTGTTGATGATATCATATTTGGAGGTAATGATGTCATGAGTAACGGTTTTGGAGATGAAATGAAAAATGAGTTTGAAATGTCTTTAGTAGGGGAAATAAAAATTTGCATAGGCTTGCAGATACAACAAATGAAGAATGGTATTTTCATTACACAGTCTAAGTATGTGAAAGAGGTTTTGAGGACATTTGGCATGAGTGATTGTAAACCAGTTGAGACACCAATTGCTACAAGTTGCAAGATGTCTAAGGAAGATGAATCTAAGTCTGTTGATGAGAAGGAATACAAGTCAATTATTGGCAAATTTCACTATATTATTCACAGCAGACCGGACATAGCCCATGTGGTTGGCATAGTTTCTAGATTCCAGAAGAATCCTAAGGAAACACATTTGATAGCAACCAAGAGAATTTTTAGATACCTGAAAGGTACTATTGACTATGGATTATGGCATCCATATGGAGGAAACTTTGATTTGAAGGTATACATAGATGTTGATTGGGCACGAAATGTTGATGACCAGAAAAGAACAATCAGTGGAGCATTTTTTATTGGAGGAAGGCTTGTTTCATGGAGTAGTAAAAAGTAGAGTTGTACTTCACAATCTACTACTAAAGCTGAGTATGTTGCAGCTTATATGAATTGCACACAGGCTATTTGGATGAGGCACATTTTGGAAGGTTTTAAGATGAAGATTTCAGAACCTATAAATATTTTATGTGATAATACAAGTGCCATAAATATTTCCAAGAATCCTATTTTGCACACACGAACCAAGCACATTGAATTCAAGTATCATTTCTTGAGGGAAAAAATTCAAAGTGAAGATGTTATCTTAGAGCATGTTTCTACCAAGGAGTAGCTTGCAGATATTTTTACCAAACCTCTACCTAAGACTATATTTGAGTATCTTAGAAGTCAACTAGGGTTTTTGCCCCTTCATGAGGTTAGTTCAGCATGATATTGAATGCATCAGTCCCTAAACTACTTGTAGAATTTTACAAGGATTGATGTAGTGGTCGATGTATTTCACAAGAGGAGCATCAAGTTGCAGTATGTTGTTGATGCATAGTTAAATTTGATATTACATGTTTTATTTTCAGTTTGGCATTGTTGCCAAAGGGCGAGAAGAATTATGTGATTGTGGGAAGGAAAACCAGTGACAGACTGAAGGCAGAGAGAGCATGTGAATACTTGGTAATGTAAACTAGGATTCCTATTCACAATCACAGGAGAAATCAATGGTGTTGATATTTGTATTGCCATCAATGCCAAAGGGGGAGATTGTTGGAATTTTCATGAAGATTGTGTTAATGATATGTTATGTTGTCATTGATGTCAATTATCTGGTAATGGTATTTCTGATATTATTGATATTATCTTGTAACCAGTAGGAAGAGATTTGTGAAGGACATTGTAAACCGGTATGTAATTTTGTGAGTTGAATCAGTAACCAGTGTAAAAGGTTAAACGCTATCTATGTAATGTAACCGGTAAACCCTACTAGTTGTTTTTGTTAGACCCTAACCGATTAAGGTTGTTGAATTGGTTATGTTGGTTTATGATCTGATGTTGAGCGGTAATGATGGTGACACGTATGGTCATTGTGTGAAGACAAGTACAAAATGTTTTGGCACATTTCTTTGTCTAGGGAATGAGAAAAAATTATTGCATCTAATGCAAAGTGCGTGATGAGTTACTGAGCTCGATGAAGCGGTAATCAAGGAGCGGTTGAGGTTTTCTTAATTGATGTGTAGAGATTGCTATGAAATCCAACAGTCATACTTGTATCGACTTCTTTGTAATCTTGATGAGAGAATTAGGTTTTTGTTGTGTAACCGACCTAATTGATTTGTATTTAAGGTCGATGAATTTGTTTTGTTTAGTGTTGGCAAGAGTTGGTAGAAATCAGTTGAGTGTGTGGTTGCCAAACCAAATAATGAGTCTACAGTTTGAATAAAGGCAAGTAGAATCTTAAAAGGATCTGATCAAGCAAGTGTAGTGCTATTCAGATAGATCAAGGAAACTCCTGTTGTTCTCTTAGAATTACAGAAAAATTAAAATCCCCTAACTGGGTAAGCTCTAACAAGCTTGGTTACTTATTAAATCCTCTAACAAGGTGGTCCATTAGATTGGATTTTCAAATCCTCTATTGAGGTTACTCCTTGCAAGGTATTTGCTTCTAACAAGGCATTTGTATTCAATCCCTTAACCAAGTGATTCCTAACAGGATCAATTCTTAACAGGACTTTTGTAAAATCTTTAACAGCCTTGGCTCCTAACAGGGTGAACTTCAGAAGAGTTCAGAT
The DNA here is from genome assembly GCF_030272615.1 of Cryptomeria japonica. Lineage (NCBI taxonomy): Eukaryota > Viridiplantae > Streptophyta > Pinopsida > Cupressales > Cupressaceae > Cryptomeria > Cryptomeria japonica. The sequence continues at coordinate 336,628,283 of NC_081410.1, forward strand.
ATTATCTTGTGAGTCCCATCTCACCGTGGTTTTTACCTATTTGGGTTTCCATGTCAAAAATACTTGTGTCATGTGGTGAATGTTTTTGTGGTTATGCTCTTATGGTTGATTTAATTAACAACTTAACTATTTTGATAAGGCATGATAACCAGAAGCTGTGAGAAATGGAATATGTTGACATATGATAAAGCATTTGGATGTTTACAAGTTTAATGTTGTTTACTCTTAAGTTGTTGTAACAGTCAACCGGATTTTCTTATGAGTATTTACAATGGTATTTCATTTGATAAGTTTACTTTGTGTGATTGAGATTGAGATTGGGAAGTTTGTATCAGTTTTTCTATTTACTAATTCACCTCCCCCCTCTCAGTAATCTACCAGGTACTTATTCTTTCATCATTCCATCATATCCATGTTCTTTAGTGCATCATGCAACTCCTCCAAAGTGTGTTGAGAATTTCAAGTCATGCTAACCATATGAGTGAGCTAATAAATTAGAGCCATACATTATTGGAATACACTACAATACTCCAATAAATTAAGTAGCCAAATCCACCATAGAGATAATTTCTTGGTTGTGTGTTCTATTAAAAATTGTGAAAGAATTCAGGCATATGAGAAAATGAAGTAAGCATTTCACCACGAATACTCTTCTCAAATATCCCACATTAATAAATAGTGTTTTTTTTGTGGAAAAATAGAATTTGATTAACTAAATCAACTGATTGCATATCAATTATGTTAGTGATTGAACACATTAGCAAATATGTGGCAAACTAGATAGTACAACATTATTTTTTTCAGTCTATCATTCATCCCTGTCTAAAATGCATAACCAACCCTTAAAGCTATATTATGCCGAAAAGAATCCCTAACTCACAAACACATCCAGAAAAATATCCATATTGAGTGAAAGCTCCATTTCTGGTTCTGTGACAACCAGAAGGATTTGTTTCAAAATAATAAGAAACTTGCACCAACTAGTTGTCTACCATTCATAGATCAATGAGTTATCAAACAAGAATTTGTAAAATATTTGACCTAGAGTTTTTGGAGAGTTGCCTTATCCGAATGAAACCTAATTGCAGGATCAATCATCAAGTCTTGAAAATGGTAAAATCCCAATGTCTTACCTCTATGTAACTAGAAAGAGGTTTTACCCTTATTAGATTAAGCATACTACATTTCATATCATCTTCAATATTCTATCAGTTTCATAAAGGAGATGAAATGACCTTTTTATCAAAATGAAGGCAATTAGTATACAACCATCATATTTTATATCATAGGATCTCAATCAATAGTCAGGCATTGTGTTATATATTTGGGCAGGGACTGTTTTTGATAGCATCACAAATTAGATAAAAAAAAAAAGCATCGGTAGGCCAAGAATTCTAGTTTGAACTTCATGGACAATTCGGCTTCCAAGCTACTTGCCCATTCACAAAATTATTCTTGGATAAAGATGTTACAATTTTGTATAGAATCCTCTTACTAAATGTTGTGGAGTTTAAAATTGATTTATTCATCAAATTAATTTTTTAATTGCAATAGCTAGTGAACTACTTGAGAAATTTAGCAATATTGCATTGCTCCCAAATCTATCCTTTTAAAACCATTCTCATAAAAATCCATTTTTTATAAAATTCAATGCACCTACTTGATTTATGGTAGGAAATGTTAAAACACTAGAGAAGAGGAGTGCATTAAAGTACTCTTACCATATAACCCAAAGAAGAGAGCATATCCAAATTTTGCCAATATTCCAATTATAAAATCATCCATCTTTACAAGGCCTACTTTTGCAGTAATTCCAGTATGAATGTAGTATGAGGCAAGACAAAATTTTAGAGCATATTTCTACCAAATGTGCAAAATATTAGAAGAGGTACTTACCATTGTTTGTGAATTGGTATCTCATTTAGTGATATTGGTTGATATGTGCTTCAATAGGATGGAAAAACACTGAAAATGGCAGCAGATGATGGAATTGGAAGTGCAAGACTTTGGTGAAGGTCTTTGTCATTTCTCTTCTAGGGATATTTAGTGGAGCCAAATTTATGTCAAAGATGATTCCATGAAAAACCTTTGTGTAACGATTTCACTTGGTAGATTGGATGCATTCCTCAATGGGGAATCATTGCTTGAAGGTGTTTAAACCATGTTTGTCTGAAAGACTCACACTGAAGACCATAGTATTGTGCACAATATCCATAAAACAAAGATGTACAGTCGGTTAGAAGACACAATCTTTACTATACTTCGTCTATGTTTAATGATATTACGACTCTTGCTAATAATATGACAATTTTTTTTAAGGTATTGGTGTGCATATGGTCCAAAAAATAAGAATAATCCATCGCCTAAGAAGAGAGATCGAAAATATTAGAAAAAATGAGGTTGTACATGCCACTTCATTATTGAGGTGTTATATGGTAGACTAGACATGGCCATCTTGACATTCAAGCAACTATTGCATGTAGACACCAACGGTAAATTTTGTCATGGTGTGGATGATACCAACAATGAGTTTCACTTTAAATTTGTACCAAACCTATCCAAAGAATGAAAAGCATATATAGAGATCTTGTTAGTGATGGATGTCAATGCTAATGCTATTATGGATAGACATCTTGATGATCGTATTTTCTGTATCATGCTAAGGAAGCGAGATTCATTCATAACATGCAAGGATGTTATGAACACGGTGATAAGGGTCCACTTTATTTGATCACAAAAGAATATGCATGATGCCATTAGCATCTTAGAATGGAAAAAACAAGATGAGGCTAATTTATTTATTTTCCAACAACCACAAGGTCCCAACACACCTTTCATTATGGGAATACAAACATCTTGGATGCTCGAGATGATGGTTTGACACTCACATGACTCAATCATCTCAATGGATTCCACATTTCCAACAAATAAATATGGGGCAAGTCTCCTCAAACTCTTTCTTATGAGTCTTCATCATATTTTAATGTTTGCCTTTGCATTTGTAGATGCTAATGATTTTTGTTGTTATTTTTTCAAACAATACCAATTGTATTCATTGCTCATTTTTAATGAGCAGCAAGCGGGGGTGCCCATTACATGGGCAATGATATTGAGGAGCAAGATTAAGGATATTCAAGGGTGATTGTTGCAGTTGCAAAGTTGAGAAAAGGAAAAGTGGCCTGAGTGGAGGATCAATGCATTTATCATAGATGATGTGAGTGCAGAGACTCAAGTGATAGAGTATGTGCATGTTTCAATTGTTTGCCTTGATCAAATCAAATAGTGAGATATGTTGCTCTATGTTTTATTCTTTATGATCAGGCACAATTAATCATTTTGTTTGAAACAAGGTTGTTTTTCAATGTCATGTCATACTTTGTATTTGGCGCAAGCATCGAGCATATGGTTGAATAATATCTATAAGCATGTAAGAAAGGAAAGAGCAATGGACATTTTTCATCGTTTAAGGTAGATATGATGGCAATGCATGAAAGTGAAGAGAGCACTATTCAACAATTGCACACTTTCTTTGATAAATTTAGAGATCATCCATGTGTTCTAGAGTACTTCTACAACACATGGTGTCAAGGAGATGGCCATATTGGTGAGTTTTATGTTATCTTATAGTTTCCTTCAATGACTCATTAACTCTTTCGATGTGAAAATTGACGCATTTGTTTGTTTGTTAGTTAACATCCTACATTAATTTTGTAGCCATGTGGGTGAAAAACTTTAGGAATCTCCCTTATGCTAACCAGGACACAAATAATATCATTGAATCTTACCATGGAAAATTGAAGGTGTTGCACCTAAGAGATCATAAAAGACATGCACAAGGAGGATGGACAATCTGCAGTATACGCTTGCGTATAAAGTGGAACCATTCTACAAGCAAAAGCAAAAGTTGTATCATTTTGGATTATCAAAAACTACATGTTTACACATTTTCAAACTAGTATAGAGAGGGCAAAGGAAATTCCTAATGCTGATTGTGTTCTAGAGGACACTCGCCCTAGTTGGTATTGGGTGAAAAGTCAGTCCTCATGCAATTGGTATGTGGTTAGGAAATGTGGCGATCACTTGTACATATGTGACTATTCATTGATTTTGCAAGGAAACATGTGCAAGCATGTGTTGAAGGTTGTTACAATGATCAACAACTCATTTGATTATTCATGTGTCCTAGGTAAGTGGATGTTAAATGCAATTCAACTTGTTTGGTTCGTTAATATTGATCTTTGTTGATTAAAAACCTTTGCACTTCACTCTAAGATTTTTTTCATGAAGATCCTATTCCTATGTCAACTCCAATTTTTACTAACATTAATGGCGACCCATCACCTCAATCGGTCATCGATAGCATTACTAATGCAGAAACACATATAGAGGATGCTAGCATTGTGATGTGGAATGAAGTAAGTGTTACAAGTGGTTGCACCAAAAGATCAACCTGTTAATGTCTGATACAACCACTAGACTTATAGAATCCATAAGAGGTGGTTAAGTCATGTCACAAACTTGAGAATTGCACTACATAGCACAAGAAGACCAAGGGAACACACCTTGCAACAATCCCTCCCAGTGCAAGCAAGGGGTTTGAACCTCTAACCAAGCTCTAATACCACTTGTTACAAGTGTGTTTGTCCTTGCACCAAAAGATCATCCTGTTAATGCTCGATACAACCACTAGACTTATAGAATCCATAGGAGGTGGTTAATCCATTTCAGAAACCTAAGCGATGCGCTACATAGCACAAGGAGACCAAGGATGCACACCCTGCAACAATCTACTAAATGTTACAAGTGTGGTTGTCATTGTACCAAAAGATCAACTTGTTAATGCTAGATACAACCAATTGACTTATAGAATCGAAAAGAGGTGGTTAATCCATGTCACAAACCTGAGCATTGTGTTGCACAGCACAATGAGATGAAGGGTGCATACCTTGCAACAATCTGGTATCAGAACTTGGTCACAAGTTCAAACCCCTCACTTATGCTGGGGGGATTGTTGCAAGGTGTGTACCATTGGTCTCCTTGTGTTGTGTAGTGCAGCACTTGGGTTTGTGACATGACTTAACCACCTCCTATGGATTCTATAAGTCTAGTGCTTGTATCAAGTATTAACAGGTCAATATTTTGGTGCAATGGAAACCACACTTGTAATAGCAAGCATATAGTTGAAGATGTTGTCACAAACAATACCAAAATCACATGAAAAAAATATTGGCACTTGTAGGCTATGTGAAGAGCCTCATGGTTGATCTTGACAAGTCTGGTGACATGGCATTTGATTTCAGTCCCCATACTGATCCAACCATTACAAACACCATTCACATGCGGCCTTGATTCAGTGTAAGTAGGACCATGCCCAGATTTGGGACTACAAATATTTGATGGCCTTATGCAGCCTAAGATGTTTGAGTTCCCCTAAGAGACTTCTAGGAGGTGAAAGGGAAAGAGGCAATTGGACCATGCACCAGAATAACATGTCCTTGCAATAGGATCTACTGCATCTAATACAAGTTAGTACTCAAGTGTCACCTAGAAGTGGTTTCTAAACATGTGAATGGTGCATGCGATTATTTAGTCATTATGTTTTACAGTTGATGAAAGTGGTCTATAAATAGACATGCCAATATTCACCACACCCTCAATATCTGGGAAAAAGAGCCCTCGTCAACGATTGGATTTTGAAGGTCCTATATGTGGACAAGGATCAAATGATGTCCTTCAATAACACAACATTAGTATTATTATTTTTGAGTTGGATTTGTATTTTTTAGTATTTCATATATGTGGACAAGGATTACATGATATTTTCATATTTCTATTGACAGCTAAGATGTGTTGTACAAGTCACCCAGTTCATTTTTTGGAATGAATTACACATCATGTTATACTGTTGTGACTATGAAACTTTTGAAACCATGTGTCAGTTGTTGTTCTCAAAATCTGATTTCCCTTCAATGCCCTTAAAATAATACAATCTGAAATGAGTGTCGAGGAGACATTAAGGATAAAGGGATTCTAGAGACAACATATGACAAGGTTTGGTTAGACCTTCTACACTTCGGACCTTTCTTTGAGCCCAGGTGGGTATACCTTCTATGAATTAACTCCACACTCTTAAGCAACAAATCCACAGCAAACCAGTCCAGAAACCAGTGGATTCATTCACCTTGAAAAACAATTGAAAACAAAGGATGAAACAATACTCAACTTCAACATATTTGATCAACAAAGTATGCAATAAATAGCCTTCGATTACTACCAGTGCTTTATCCAAGGCTACAGAGTCACTCAAACTCAAATAAAACTCCTGAAACAAAATATCTCTATACTTCCCATCAACTTGGTTTCCATTTATCCTTGCAGATGCCTAACATCAACAAGAATTTAATCACTTCAAAATAAACTACGGCCCTCAAAATTCAAAGCTTCTCCTAAAGTATTTACTGGTAGAGTGGTCATGCATGTTTAATTTCCCTCCTAAAGAGAAAAGCTAGAAACACCCATACTGAGATTGCCTTACAATTTCATTCAAACAGAAAAATCCTAGACTATTCTGAATGAAAAAGAGTAAATAAACTCAAGGACAAGATTGAAGATGACACAAAGCTTTCATTCCAAACTGACGGCCTGTATATTGATATTCATTTGAAAAGATCTTACAAAAGTCTGATTCTCCATTAATCTTTGGAAAAGCTCAGATAATATTTCTGCAGCGTTTTCTTACAAAATTTTTGTGATCCCTTTCTCTCTAGTCCTGGTATCCATTTATAACAATATGGATGCACAAAGCTTCGGACTTCTCGAGGAAAGTTTGTTACAATTACTTTAAAAATTGAAGAGGTTACAATTTCAGTTATGCGCTCTTTTCAGCTTCTTCAGCAGTCTGTTGGATGGGTTGTTCAGTTGCAACCTCTTCTGGCTCTTCAGGGGCGCTCTCTAACTTCTCTGGATCTCGAGTGGAATATTTAACTCCCCACTCACTATACGTCTCCTCGGTCGGCCATACAAAATTAATCACATCACTTTTAACTTTAGTCAACCCTTTCCAAGAATTCCTTAGTTTGTTGACTTCTGAGTTAAGAAAACTGTAGTGTGATTTAATTCTTTCTATTTCCTGTATGGTTAGAACAAAGAATGAGGTGTCATCGAGATCAATGATTCCTTTGACCCTTGCTGACAACTTAGCATCTATCTCATTGAGCCATACTTGCTTGTCTTTCAGCTGGTCTGGATTAGCAAAAATTCTTGGAAGCAACTCAAAAACTTGATCAGTGTATTCCTTTTTGCACAAATTGACCTTCTTGTCCATATTGTCTACATCTGCAGCTAATTGCATTAAAACTTTAGCAACATCAGAAGTAGCCTTTATAATGGGATTGGCCCTTGCTTCATCATAGGAAACACACATGAACTCCAAATCCTGCTCCCTAGGCCTCCATCTGTCAAAAATGGGTGTCAAGATGGCCTTATCTCTTCTCAACTCAGTCCATATCTCCATGACTTTTCCTACACTATTGTGAAGGAGTGAAGCATTTATAGTGTTTGCAAAACTGGAGACTGTGGCCTTGATCTTTTCTTCATACTTCCCTACATAATAGGCCTGAGTTTGCTTAAGACTCTCCAATTCTTGGGGAGTTATCTCTATCATCTGAGAGCTGGAAGGTGCAAGAGATGGTGGGAGCTCAATAATGGGGCTAGTAGGTGGAGGTCTTGCAGGAGAAGAGGTGATCATTAATGTTGAAGACTCACCTTGTGGACGTTGTCCTGCTAACTGGCTCTGCAATTTGGCAATAATACTCTCCTTGCCTCTTATTTCCTCCTTGGCACTGTCATAAGCCTTCAAGACTGTTTCCAATTTGAGCTGGAGGGCTTTCTTTTCTTTAGCATCCTTCTCAGCTACTGCAAGACTAAATTTAGCAGTCTCCAACACTGTGCTAGCAGCCTCTACTACCCCTGTACTCTCTACTCTCTCGACCATTAATCCACCAATGTGACTTGTCCCTGTGGTGTCTTTACCCTTCTTGTCCTCATTTCTCTTAAGGGACCACATGACTAGAGCAGCATTGTCTTTACTGAATGTAACCACTTCCATGGGTTTGGTTTCTTTTCTCACTGCATCCAACACCAGAGCATCAGCAATATTCCATTCTGGTAGAGTGAGCACTCCAGCTTGTGCTACTAAATCTCTTCCCTGTTCAGGAGTGATGGTTTTGAATTCTTCCATCATCTCCTATTTTATTTCTTCCTCCACTGAGGCTGGATCTTTATCAGGTTGTTCTGCCTTTCTTGTTTCACATCTAGCATTATACTTATCTATATGTTGTTTCCAGATAAATTGCACGAATGCTTCAGATGTGACAAAACTATCATCCGCTAGAAAGGCACTAGTGGCCTTCTTTATCTCAGGATCCCACTCCTGGCCTTTGAGTTTAGTTGAAGTGATGTCCATTTGTGCTTCAATGGGCTCTTCTGGCATCCCTTCTTCCACTTCATCATATGTATACGCAATCTCCCCCAAGCTACCCAACTGAGAGAGGTATTCAGTTGCTGCTTGTTCATCTCCAATGTGGAGAGGGGATTGGGATGGGGAATATAAGGGTGTATCTGATTGCACCTCCTTCCCCACCCTCTGCTTCTTTGGGTTGTCTTGTATGTCAATGACTTCATATGCTTTCCTCTTCCCTTTGGATGAAGAGGGTTCCCCTCTTGCAGACACCAACACACTGTAACCTGCTTTCTTATGCAGGGTGTAATCACCAAGAGGGATGGCTTTAGTAGGAGCTGATTTCCCCAAAACCATTCTTGCTTTCTCAGGGTTGTTTTTAATTACAAATTCCCTTTTCTCCTTTATTGTCTGCATCACATCCTCAAAACAAATAATCAAAAATTTTATCTTTTCTTCCAATGGGAAGAAGCTAGACAATGGGTCATAGCTAGCATCAAATTGATGCACAAAATCCAGGGCCTTCCTATAAGCCACCCACTTTTCCTTCCTTAACTCCTGCTCATCCAAATCAAATTCATTCCTGATGAGGTCTTCAGGAAAGTGGAACTGATGAGGCCTACCTCTGCATGCTACTTTCTTCTGGAATACACCATTGTAGAAGTCTTCCGGATCAGCACATCTAGACACTGCAGTGGACAAATGGTAGGGTTTGAGGAAATCCTCAAAACATTTCCAACCTCCCTTGGTGATTATAAATTGGTGGGCTACTGTAGCTGTAGGGAAAATAGTCCCTTTACCTCTGCCTGTTAACTCTGCCTCTTGCAAGTCACCAATTTGTCTGAGAATCTCAGCTATTCCCACTTTGAGGGGGACCTGGTATGGTAACAAAAATGGGGTGCCTCTGAAACCAAAGACTCTAAAAACTGTGGAAACTGGATACAAGTACATATCACCCCAGTTATGAACTATCTTGATACTCTCTGCGAATTCTTTTGGTCTTAAGAATTCCAGAAGAACCTTGGGGACTCTTGGATTGTCAAAGCAAAGGAGAGTCCTTATCTTGGATGCAAAATATTTATCAAACTTTAGAAAACTTGCATCCTCTCTATCCCATGACAATACAGTACTCCATAATTGTACCGGCATCTTTTCTCCCTCCTTTTCTTTTACCAAGTCCAATCCACTGGCGAAATAATCTCCACCTTTGAAGAGGAAGAGGTGCATCAATAATGAATACCACCCAAATGGCCTATCCACCTTTCCATTCTTTATCCCTATCAATCCTCCATGGATAGCATCAGCAATATAGGAAGCATAATCAAATGTAATAGCAAGAGAAGGATTCAGAATTTGAACAATCATTAACAGATAATGATTTGGCATATTAGATTCAGCATCCTCTCCTAAAACTTGGCAAAGTGCCCAGTACATCCCTTTTGCCCTCAAGGTAAACAAACTTAGTGAAAAAGGCTCTTGTGTATTGGGCCCTACAACTGCTAACCCTCCTACTTTCAGAAAAAGTTCTTTGAGAGGCCCATTCCTGAGATGAGTCCTCTGTGCCCTATATACCTGAGCTAATTGTGTGAAGTTTATAGGTTCCAAGAAATTGGTGAACTCACTGAGCCCAAACGCTTTTCTCAACTCTTCTGCATTAATCTCCACGAGGGTTTTTCCATTTAGATCCCGGATACACCTTGTAACTGAATCATAATTCAATGCCATTTGGGTTAACAAATCTGTATCCATGAACACCCCTGGGACCACCAACTTCCCAACATCTAATTCCCAAATGCTATTTTGAGGAGCAGGAGAATTCCTCATCCCAAATCCGATTCTAAATAACCCCAACCCAGACAATCCAACCTGTGGGTCTCTTAACCAATTACCCTTGTCATATAATCCTTCTCCAATTTTCAGTCGGGGAGCCCTGGGTACTAACTCTTTGGCCTTAGATGCCTGGTTAGTTGACAGCGTCAACTGCTCTAAAAAGTCATCACATACACTTCTTTCCAGATAATCAACTTTACCAGAAAATTCCCTTTTAGGCGCCATTTGAAATACAACCAGAGGAATATCACTTCTTAAAACACTTCTATTATACGAGAACAATTTCACTTATTACAACACAAAAATGGCTGCAAAATAAGAAAAAACCTGATGCTTGCTTGAAGAAATTCGCTCTGCAACCAGTTCGCCTTCTCTGTATTTGTAAAAGATAACTCTGCGTTTGCTTCCTCTGCAACAATCCTTTTAAAAGGTATCCTTACTTGGTTGTTAGGAAATCAAATGCTTGTACTCTGGGCCTTAACTATAACATTGATTCCGCATGCTTCGGCCGTCCCTTCAAAATCGAATTCATACAAGAATTCATATTTTAGCTCCAACGGGTCGCAGTCTTTCTGCAAGTGTCTCTCTGTGAATTTCATTTTGATGGCTTTGTCCTTAGTCTAAGTCCTGTCTTTTTATTTGCTGCATAATACCACGCGGCATCCGACCATTGGCTTAGAAAATCCTCTCACATTCTGTTTTGATACTGGCTGAATGTCGCTCTTTATATTGTGGTGGGCCCATGTTTTACCCTTTTTGCCATGTCATCATCGTGACACGTGGACGGCTCTCATTAACTCTCGCTATTTCGCGGCCTTAAAAAGTGAGCAGCTTACCCCTGCGAAATAGCACGGACCATTGGATCATCTTTCAAGTTGATCACCTTTTAATCCTTCGAAAAAGTCCTCAGGAATGGTGGGCCCGCTGTGTCGTCAGTGACATCTGGCATCTAGTCATCCACTGTGCTGATTTGTCGCTCTGTCACTTGTCAGAAAAAGAACCATGGGGGCCCCACTTCAGTCTCGACAGGTCTATCTCAGAAATGGTGGGCCCACGGACACGCCATGGACACCTGGCTCCTCGTCATCTTCGGAGCCGACCTGTCACATTTTCATTTGTCAAGCATACACTATAGGGACCCACAGCTTCCTTTTAGACTGCGTGTCATCAAGACACGTGGACAGTCCAGGTTAACCTTCGCTATTTCGCAGCCTTAAAAGGTGGGCATCTTACCCCTGCGAAATAGCGCGAGCCGTTAGATCCTATCTCAACTTGCTCAGCATTTAAACCCTGTTAGAAGCTCTCAGAGGTGGTGGGCCCATGGACATGCCATGGACACCTGGCGCCTTGTCCTGCTGACTATGGCGGCCTGTGCCACGTGTTACCTTATAATACGCCAGAAGAAAGCCACGGGGCTCCAGCTATCTCTGACAGCTATGCCTTCCACTTACCCCGTCGTGACACATGGACGGCTGATATTCATTCTCGCTATTTCGCAGCCTTAAAGGGTGAGCACTTAACCCTCGCGAAATAGTGCTGACCGTCGGATCCTTTCTCAAGTTGATCGGCATTTAAACCCTGTTAGGAGCTTTCAGAAGAGGTGGGCCCACGGACACGCCACGGACACCTGGCACCCTGTCATCTTCGAAGCTGACCTGTCGACTTTTCATTCGCTGGAAGGAGCCACGAGGTCTCAATGAAGTTTAAGAGTTGTCCCTGCCAGGTCACCTCCACCTGTGAGCTGACTCATCTTTGGGGCCCACTTTTGATCCTTAATCTTAACATGCTGACTGTGGTGACCTGTGCCACGTGCTGCCCTCTAATACGCCAGAGAAGACCACGTAGGGGGGGCCCTACCTTCTTTGACGGCCGCAACCTTTACTTTCTCCGCACGACACATGGACGGCTGACATTCGTCCTCGCTATTTCGCGGCCTTAAAAGGCGAGCACCTCACCCTTGCGAGATAACGCCGACCGTCGGATCTTTCCCCAAGTCGATCGATGTTTACTGGGCCCGGCACTTTAGAAGGAAATAATAAAAGGCAAAAAAATTTTCAAATAATCAACATGACTGCCTAGGTAAATAGCAAGGGGGGACACTTCTTACGACCCCGCGACCCATGGCTTAAGTGAAATAAAGTAACGACGGAATAGAAACCAGGGGACCTAGTACAAAAGATAAAGCCTAAAACCTAGAAAAACCTTAAACCCTCTAGGTTTAGAATAAAGCTGAAGCATTTGAGGCCACACCCTACGAATATTTTCAAAGAACCATAGCCAATTATGGGGAAAGAACCCAATTTTAAAAACAGTGATAACAGTCATTTCCTATTTACTGCATTTTTTTAAAGTTTTATGTTTAGCCTTTTATCTTTCAACATGTTGAGTAATATGGGCTAGCTTTGTTTGTTGTCTCACACTTCATCATATATTGGCCCTAATATTTTTTATAATGTATCTTTCTAAGAAGGTCCCATTACTCTATTTATTTGTCCAGTATAGACCGCAATGGTATACACTTCTGGCCATAGGAGGAGGTTGTAATTTTGTTTTTGCCACTTAATTTTCATTATTTTGCCTTTGTGTATTACATTTATTGAATGCTATAGTTAAATAACTAAAACACTTATTATATGAATATTTCTTACATTTATTGAATGATATAGTTAAATAACTAACACTCTTATTGTTTGAATCTGCAGGTTGCTCCAGAATGTTGCAGAGTGCAGCACAGAGGCTGCACTATTACAGCTCCTCTCTAATGACATATTGGATGATATCTTGGAAACGATAATTCCCTGATCGACCAGGGAATGTGGGTGGCATGTCCATGTGTATAGATACTGTGATAGGGATATGAGGTGCATCATACACATACATGATGTCTGGTGGTTTCTTCTTGTGATGAATCATATATACGGGCAACTATGGCCTACATATTTGGCCTTTGTGTACTGGCCAATTTCTCTCCCACAGCTTCACCTTGTGTGCACTCTCAGAGACCCCTAGAGAGGAAGTTGATTCCTAGTGCCACATCTCAATGACTCTATCAAGGATGTCACTCACTATTTTCCTTCAAATCTAGTGGTTATGGACTACACACCCATTCACAGGATATGACAATCCTCACCCACCACCGAGGTTTAGTAGGATTCAAAGTAGATTTTCATCACAGAGGAGGTCTTCTCCACAAAATTGTATAACAATACATGTATGACTTTGCTTGTTATAGAACAATTGAAATTTATGAACTTACAGAGTTGGTCTTTGTATATTTGCTTGGACTAAATTTATAATTTTGGCATTTTCCTAGTTTTTATATTTATTTATTCTTGGAGATGGCTTCCTAGACTACATTTACTTATTTCCTTAGATGTGCATCTTACATCAGAGATAAAATTTCAAACTTCAATGTATCATGTATTATTAATATTAATTTAAAAACCACTCCATGACCATTATGAAAAATAAATGATCCACCCCTATTGGCATATAGAATAGGCTAGAGAATATGTCAAATAATTTAAATTTAGCACTAAGTTACTATTAATGATCAGCCACAAACAGATTAGTAACAAGAAATGGAGATTAGATATTTCCAAGCACTTGTTATTAGCAATTGTTCATTGTAAATATGAATTGAATTGTTAATTGTGAATGTGAATTCACAGAGAATTACATACTGTTAACTGGACTATAACTAGATTTGCATGTTGTAACTGGATTACCATACTGTAACTAGATTACTATATTGGATTTCCTATTATGAAAGGACCACAAGCACTATAGTGTTGTAAGAGTTTCCCCAGGCCCATCAATTTCATCTCTTTTGTACATGTCAGAATGATAAATTACCACTACACAAACATTACAAACTAAATTATCCAATGAAGGAAAAAAAAATAGAATATGATAATGCTCATGATCAAGTACTCAAACTAAAAAAAATAGTTTAGTGAGTTATTGTTAGTGTTCACATTTTTAAAATACTTAGCCTACCCCAATTTCAAAGACACATCTAATGTATGTAATGTAAATCAAATATTAATTACACAAAATGTTCAATGTGAATGTGCTTAAATGGACAAATTTACATTTATATTTTTTGTCATCACACAATGTTATCTTATAATGGTAACATAACATGCAATATGTATTACCGATATTAGTACACGATAACACAATATGTTAGATTACATACATCACACTAACACGTCATGGTATATTACATTAAACATAATAACAAAATGTGATAATATTTCACTTGATAACCTATTGTGTTATTATCAATAATGTGTGATAATTCAATGTTAGACAAAGTTTTTAAAAACCCGACGTGTTATGTACAATACTGCCTCAGTATGAGGGACAAAATGAAGAAACCTTGTTGTCTCAGTGTATTTAAAAAATTGGTTGTAGCTAATATGGCTCCAAAAACATCACAATTTTCGCATAACAAGAGGGTAAGTTGAAAATTATAGATCTTGGTTGTGCTTGGCAGAACTAGCTACATCTTTTATTTTTCGACTATGTGTATAACACGAAGGTTGGTCATCCATTTTGGAGCCAGATTATATGTGTCCAAAAAAAATTGTGTGAGCATATTGGGATGGGATAACTGGATAGGTTCTTGACACACAACAAGATAATGCATAGTATTATACCATCTTATGCAGGATAATATGATGTGCTATATTACAAAGTATAGAATAACTTGTTATGTTATGGAAAATATTATGTGATAATTCAATGAGTTGTGCAGATAGTTTATAAGAACACATGCTATGTAGAGCCATCAGTTAGCATGAGAAGAGGATTAAATTAATATGGCTTGACCAATTCTAGGTACAATATAAGCAAGGCCTATAGATAATCAAACAACAATAATGAAAGTAGAAAAAATCAAAGGATTTGTGATCAAGGACAAGGTCAAGGACAGTGATCTTAACTACCATCATGAAAGCTATTGGATATTGTTGAGAAGTTTGCTGGAATGATGTGTTGTCATTGAAGTCAACATATTTCTCTATGTATTCCAAGGTTGCAGTCAGATTAGATGAGTTGGTTTGATCAGTGTGTTGCAGATGAGTTATTGCGGGTTAAAGGGTTTTGAGATAAGTATCTCTAGTTGGATCAACAAAAGTTTTAGAGGTCCGCATGGTGATTTGATTGATTTCTGAGATCCGATATTGAGGTTGGTTTTTTAGTTGTTCGTGTTATTCAATGTTCTGGATTCTACTCTGCATTTCTCTGAAACTATAATATCTTGCTTTGCAGATTTGGTAGTGTTTGGGACATTCAAGTGTGTCCTCAATTCAGATGGTTCATGATTTGGAAGTTCGTGAGTGAATTTTTTCAGTTTGATAGCCAGTTTAGTGTGTGTTCTTGAGGTTTGATATAATGATTATGGAAATTCTAGTAAGTGGTGATATTGCAGTTGTTGTTGTAGTAACTCACATCTTTTGTAGATATTTCTATATCATGTTTTATTCGTGTTGTTGGTCCACATTAATCATTGTGCACGTTATTGATCGTTTTCTTTATTCAATGGTGTTCTTCATGTTATGCAACATTCATGTTGATAGTAACATTTTGCGGATGTTCAAGGTGTAATTATTGATGGTGTTTCTTGCATGCGGTGTTGGTTTAGGTCCAGACTATGTCTTAGCCGACATTGTTTTGGTCTACATGTATTGTTGTAGTGTGTGAGGTTATTACTTTGTAATTTGTATTGAGGGTTGAGCTGACCTTGAAATATATGTTGATGATTTGTATAAATATATTTAATAATAATGTGAGAGATGTATCTATGTGTGCGAACATTGATTTGATATTTCAGTAGTAGAGGAGAAGTGAGAAGAAGTGTGGAGAAGTATGAAAGTGCAGAGTTTGTGTTATGCGCTTAACCAGAATTGTACCCAGGCATGAGATGTTATTTTATCAGTTCATGACCAGATGTCTTTGTAAGGTAGTGAGCCTTCCCAGGGTTGTAGCCCTTGTTATTTGTATTTGAGCAATGAGCTCTAGGAAGTGTACCTAAATGCATGTGCATTTGCCATTGTAATATTGCATTTACTCCTAAAGGGTATTATCTCATTGTGGGTAGGTTCCCATCATGGTTTTTCCCTTAACCAGGTTTTCCACATCAAATATCTTGGTGTTATGTGTGTTATTGATGTGGTGTTGATTTGTGCTTTCACTGCTAACTATCAAATTTGAATTTGTGTTTGAGTTTAGTAAAGTTTGTGAGCAAACTGATTCACCCCCCCCCCCCCTCAGTTTGTTCATTGTTTCCAATAATTGGTATCAAAGCTAGATCCTCTGAAAGAAGCTTGACTGCTTGAGGTGATTCAAGATGGCAACCTTTTCTTGTAAGAAGGATAGTCCAAGCTTTGATGGAATGTAGTGCCCCTACCCTAGTCAGTTTTATAAAACTAGTTTGACCTTGGTTGACTTTTTCTATGTGGCTTTCTTGGATGGTTGATTTACCATTATGTAATGTTGTAGTCAGATATTGTGATTACTATGCGTGCCTGTTAATGTTCTTTCACATTGATTCTTATGTAAATTTCATTGTTCTCCTAATTCTTGTTATTAATCTCAAGCCAACACTTTCATTAAATATATATATATATGTATGCTTGTGTGACTCATGGTTGCAGGAGATTGCAGGAACAGTACCGCCTAGGTGCAAGGTTCATCTTCATGGGGATTCGCAGGGTTGAGTATACCTCTTTCATCCTTAGAATTTGGATTAGGTGGTCGTAAAACCCTCATCTTACCCTAGTCATGCTCAAGTGAGCATCGTCTGTGGTCCGTTAGTTTCTCTTTTCATTTGGGTTTACGGGTCATGTATTTGGTTGGCTTTCTTGGGTTGTGTGTCTTGCGTGTGGTAAAAATTGAGTATTTTATCCTAAGTATTTAATTTGATTTAATGTGTTCATTCACGCATTAGTAATTGAGGAATTAAAATAAATAGGTTTCTTTTATGTGATTAATCATTAATTAAAAAGATCGCTCTATTTATGTTTGTAGCAAGTTTAATTTAATGGTTAATTTAAAATCGTGAATTTATTTAGTTTATGCATTTTGAAAAGGGAAGATTTAAAGTTATTCAAAATAGAAATAATTTAATCCCTTTTTGTTTTTTGGAATAGAAAGGTTAATTTTAATTATTTAAGAAAATCATTTTTTATTAGAAAAGCAAGTTTAATTTATATATATATTTGATATAGTGTGCAAGATTGATTTTGGGAATTTAATTTAATTAAAATATTTTACCCTCATTAATATTGTGAAATATAAATGTTAGCTTTGTTAATATTGAGAAAAATAAAATTAAATGAGAGAGAAGCATTTTAATTTTAATTAAAAAAAAAAGCAAGTTAGATTATTTGAATAGTTGAAAAGAATGATTTTTTCATTTTTTTATTTAAAAAGTGTTTGAATTCGAAATTAGGAGATTAGGTCAAATATTATTCCATTTAACCTAGGTTGGAAAATATTTTTGGGGTTGTTGATTTTTTGGGGGAAGAATATTTTTTATGGAGAAAATTGGGGATTTTGGGAAGGAAGGATTTCTACAGCTGCAAGTTGGGCTCATCTTCAAAATCTTGCCAGGAATGCTAAAAGAGGTAGGATTCTTGTTTACCTTTTTATTTCGTTGTTAAATCAAAAATTGTGTTTGGTTGTTCTTCATGAAATGCTGGTTTAAAAATCCATGAATGTTCTCAGATTTGAGTTTTAGCTTTGGAAAAATTGGTTTGCATTATTTTGTATTGTGGAAAGATTGTTAAATTAGTTGGAGTTCATGCTTGTAGATTAAGTAAATTCCCTAATTCTACCCTGAGAGGGGGTTATGCTGGCGAAATTTTTCCAGAATGGGTTGCCTGGGAATGAAAATGTTTGTTTAAGAATGGTTGAATCCATTCTCTGTTTGTCTCAGAAAATTTCAGAGTCTATTTTTTTATTTGGGGGTTTTAGTTATTATTATTTTATTTTTTTGGGGGGTTATTGATTTGATTTAAAATCAAATGATAAAAAGAAAATGAAAATTTGTTTGGGGCTAGGGTTTGGCGGACAGAGGAGCCGAGGCTCGACTCATGTTGCCTCCCTTCCCCTCCTCCCCATAGGTTCCGCAGTGACCTACGTCTGTGGCCACAGAGACCTGCGTTCATCGTGGTTCATTGGGACCTACGTCTGCAGCCGTGGAGACCTGCGCTTATGTCAACCGCTTATGTCGAGCCCCAGCGAGTGGTGGCCGCAGGGGAGGCTGCGGGGATTTAGACCACTCCCATGATGGGAGGTGGGCCCTGCAGCGGCTCCCCATTTTGCTTTTGTTTCTATTTTTTTTCTTTAAAAAGTTTTTTGTTAAATAAAACTTATTTTATGAAAAGTTATTTTAATATTTTTTTTTATTTAGTTATTATTAATTAATATATATTTTATTAATGAGGATTAATAAATATATATTAATTAATAATTAATTTGAAAGTGGTGTATTATTAAATTTTTAATTTTTTTTCAATAAAAGTGGATTATTCCACTAAAAAATTTTATTAGTATTTTTTTTTTTTTTTTAACACAGGATTCAAAGAGCATACCAGAGGAAAGAACCTTGGGAAGAAAACCTTTGGTCACAGCTCATAAAATAAACCTATAGTATCTAGTAGATCAATTTATACACCCCGTGCAAAACCACATACAAAATGAGGTCACAACACATATAATATTAGTTTTACATAGAGCCCATATAATTTTCAAATGTAGACTCCACAGTTCCTTTCAATGGAAGAAGACAAAATTTTCCAAAGCCCTGTGCCAAATCCCATGAGCCAAAAACCTTCCTGCCAAAAAAGAAAGTATCAAAAAACCTTTGGAAAAACACTATTGTATCAAATACCATGAGCTCGAACACTCCTCCAGACAACGAACATGAATACTTGAAATGAAAGGGGAAAGCGGGAATAATTTTCATCATAAAATTTTACATCAACATTACTCAAGAAAATCACATAACTATTGTTGCAAACCTTCCCATACCCTAGAAGGAATTTCCTCAAAACCCACCTCTCGTTGATTAGCATTGCTATCAATGGCTAAATTTGCCAAATAATCTACAATCTTATTAACTTCTCTATAACAATGGGATAACAAGAAAGATTCAAACAATTCTAATTTTTGTAAAATTAGATCAAGTATATACTACAAATTCCAACAATTTGATTTCTTTTTCATAGCACATTGAATAATCACCATAGAATCACCTTCAATTATTAAGTCCTTAATTCCCAAAGAGATTGCCATATCCAATCCAAAAGACAAAGCATTAAATTCTGCATAATTGTTAGTTTTAAAACCAATAGCATGACACTTAGCTCGAATAAAATTTGCATTATGATCATAAATTACCATGCCTACCCCAACCGGCCCAGGGTTACCATGACAGGCCCCATCAAAATTCAATTTAAAGTGTCCCTGCGGAGGAGGTTTCCATCTAGCAGAGCATCTCTTACCTATTGCATCATTCTTTTTTAAAATTGAACCATGAGAGGGTAAAACCGACAACATCTTCCAAGCTCTAGTAACTCTACTATCCCAGTGCGAAAAAGAAGTAAGATTGTCCAAATTCTTATAAATAAATGACAAAGCAACCTCAGAGATTGAAGACTCAATTTTTAATAGAACCTCAGACATAGGAGAACTTGTTTTTTTAAATATCTTATTGTTTCGCTCTAGCCAAATATTCCAAATCACAATAGATGGAGATATGATCCAAAGGCATGCATAAAAAGATGAGGCAAACATAAAGGGCCAAGATCTAAAATGGGAAATGAGATCCTTACCAATAACAAAGGATATATTTAACTTCTCAAACAACCACTGCCAACATTCATAAGCATAATCACAATGTAGGAACAAGTGTGAAGAAGATTCCAAATTTTTGTTACAAAGGACACAAGGGAAAACAGCAGTAATACCAAGCCTATCAAGTCTCATACCTATAAGGACTCTATCCTGAACTGCCAACCAAGCAAAGGCTCCAACTTTAGGAAGACAAGCCGAATGCCAAAACAACTTATAAGGCCAGGATGATAAATCTTTAGCAACCATAAGGAGTTGTAACCATCTTTAACAGTGTACTTACCAGAAATATTCTTTGTCCAAATAAGTTCATCCTCAAAATCAGAAAGAAATACAATTCTATCCCCCAAAATCTTCTCAAAATCTAATTTCATACTTTGATCAACATCTAAGAAATCAATCGACTTCCATCTAGCTAGCTTAAGGGGTCCATTAGTCACAATTTCAAAATAATCTGCTACAAAAATACCCTAAAGGGAGGAAAGAATAGTGATCAGAGGAGACCAATCCCTAATATTCACCAAAGGTGTGTATCCATTCCATACTTCATCCCAAAATCTGACTTTTCTACCATTGTGAACAATCCATGAGAGATGAGGCAAAATAACTGATCTACATTTACAAAGGAAATTCCAAATGGCAGAACCTGAAGGCAAATTTGAGACTTTAAAAATGTACTCTCTTGGTCCATAATTTAAATATTTGGCAAACATAATTTGTGCCCATAAGGAGCTAGGCTTGTCATATAAATTCCAAACCAACTTAGCACCTAAGGCTAAATTCTGATTCTCTAGACTCCGAATTCCTGTTCCCCCAAGTTCCTTAGGCAAACATACCTTATCCCACGCAACTAAAGGGAATTTTTTCTTGCCATCTTTATTATTGTTCCAAAGAAAATCTCTAAGGGTATCCTGTAAACTAACAATAACTGGTTTTGGAGACTTCAAAATAGACATGAGATATATGGGAACAACATTCAAAACAGACTTGATGAGAACAATTTTACCCACCAAAGTTAACCATCTATGGTTCCATGAGAGAATTCTTTTAGAAAAGACCGAAATAATCTTATCCCAAAAATCAATCTTATCCTATTTAACAAAGAAAGGAATCCCAAGGTAAGTACATGGAAGATTTCCAGTCTCAAATCCCAAAAAGGATTGCAACCTATCCTGAACCAGTTGTGATGTATTAAGGAAGAAAATCTTTGATTTATCGACATTCACTTTCTGACCAGAAAATGATGCATAATTTTGTATTATTCCTTTAATCACTTTTGCCTCAACTAAAGAAGCATGTCCAAGTAACAGAGTATCATCTGTAAAGAGATAATGAGAAATACTTTGGGGAATATTATGAATCCTTATACCTTTCCAGATCCCCCCCACTTTAGCAGCCCTAATAGCCCAACTAAAGGTTTCAGCTAGGAGAATAAACAAAAAGGGAGAAAGGGGATCTCCATGTCTCAAACCCCTGGTGGAAGAGAAAAAGCCACAAGGAGAACCATTAATTAAAACTGTGAATCTTGCAGAAGAAATACATGCACGAATCCATTTGACCCAGGCTTTGGAAAAACCTAACTTCTCAAGAACAACACATAAAGCCCCCCACTCTACTCTATCATAAGTCTTCATCATGTCTAGTTTAAGTATCATGGTTGGTGTTCTTTGGGTGGAAATAGAATGAAGTACCTCATGTGCTACAATTGCACCCTCTGTTGTCTCCCTTCCAGGAACAAAACCACCTTGCTCCAATGTAATGATCCTAGGTAGAATTTTTGCCAACCTAAGGGAAATTGCCTTCGTAAATATCTTATACAAAGTGTTACATAAAGAAATGGGGCGAAAGTTAGCAAAAGTCTTAGTATCCTCTTTTTTAGGAATAATATGTCTTCACCATATGCACGGCTTCTAGCAACTCCTTCTCTTTGGTATCCATTGTCGCTATCATATCGACCAACTAAGTCTGCAACAGGCTTCTCTCAGTAGTGGTTACCACTAACTCCTATTGCACGAGGCTCCTTGCACTCTGCTCTACCGACAGGAGGCCTGCTGAGTGGCCACATCCCTCTCCAATGCGACTCTAGCAACCTCGTGGATCTTTGACTCATGCTGGGCATGCCTTAGGGCATAGTAGGCATCCCGGTAGACCTACTCCATCTCGCGGACAACTATCATCACCCGACTCTCCACAATGGGCTGACGCACATGCCAAGCCTGGAGCATCTCCTCCATCTCAGTAGTCAGCCAGCCCTGAGACTCAAAGCATGTAGTAAAGGCTACAGAACATCCCACCTGCATAAACTATAGGGCCCTCTCCAACTCCACCACAACCTGCTGCAATGCGTGTGATTGGACAGTGGCCACTACCCACCTACCCCTTGTCACCATGTCCGCTAGATAGGCCTCAATATCCTCCCCCTCTTGCTCCGAAGGCTGTGAGGTCTCTGGCGGAGCTGACACAACCGTATCTTGTTGTGAAGGTACCTCTGCCACCACCAATGGTGTACCCTCCCCTAGCATCTGGATGGCAAAGATGACCTCTCCTACCGTGTGCCCCACTACTGGCACATGTGTCTCGCCAGAGGAATTGTCCAAGTCGACTACCTCTGCTCTAGTCTTCTGACACGGTGAAAATACAACAGATCCCTCCGGTTGTGCCAAAGTCATCTGAAATCTCTGTGTGAGCCAGCTCTCCATAGCCATGACTGACGGGTCGGCATGCATCTCTACGACTAGGGGATGGGCCATTGTCATCGGCTCCTCCAACAAAGATGCCAAAATAGTCACCATGGCCTCAATCCCCACAACGTCCAACTGTACATGCAGCTCCGTCTCCACGACCTCCCTCAGTCTCTGCTCCTCGGTGACTCCTCCATCTCTGACTCTACCATGTCCTCTGTAAGTGCTATCGTGGTTGGGCCCAGTGATGCTACCTGGTGTTGTAGGGGGCCAAGTGTAACTGGCATGCGGCTCTGCCTGAAGGCCAGAATAAAGGTGTCACCCACTCCAGATGATGGCATCAGCGTGCCCATCGGTAGCAGGGGTGGGGCAAACAGGACCCGCTCCTCCGTCGCCCTACTTCTATCATCCTCCTCATCTGCTTCTGATTCCTCTATACTACTGGAATCCTTCCCACTGTCAGGCTCCCCTGAAGTCAAGGTCGTATCTACTGCCCGTTTCTGCTTCGCGGAAGAGTGCCCAATGTCCAAGTGCCTCCAATACATTATTGGAGGCTCACCTACTGCCAATGGTCCCTATGGCCATACCTCCAGCTCTGCCTCCAGCATTTCTTCCCATGTGGCCTCCAGGAACAACCCTATAGCATAGTGCGGCATATAGAACATGTGATGCTACATCATCAAAAACTCATACATGCGCTCTGCGAGTAATGCGGCCCAATCATACATGATGCCATTCATCAACCCATTCATAAGCATAATCTGAGGGAGGGCGATGTCTGACGCCCTACTCAACCCTGTCAATCTGCTCTTGATGACATCCATAATGCACCACCAGTGGCCCTCTGCAACAAAGGTCTTACGGATTCCTTGACCCTTTGTGGCATTAGCCACGCTATCCAGCTCTGCTGTCGTTAAGTTCTTGGAGATTAGTTTAATCCACTGCTCCTTCTCCTCCCACTTCATCTTTTTAGCCTTCAATTCTATTTTATTGCCCTATCTACCTAGAATGTCGAATACCCTCGTGAAGTCCCCTTCTTTGAAGGATATGGTAACATCCCTCCTGAGGTATTCAAAAGTGTTGGTGCATGTGTTCCTGTCGAAGGTGTCCATCATGAACCGTAGGGCACCCTCATACTCGTGGATAGGAAATAAAGGCATCCAAATAGCCCACTCCACTTGTTCCTTTCAAAGGTTTTGCTTCACTAGGTCATTGTCGGGAGTGTCCTGCCACCATTTCCAACATTCTGACCCATTGAGGCCTTCAAAGGTGATGTTCTGGGGTGTTAATGTATTTTTCACACTTATGGCAGCCTGTGGTGCTTTCTACTTTTGCTTCTATCGGGCACTGACATCCATGGTCTTGCCTGCAACACGTACGCCAGATGATAAAACCCTAGTATTTCTATCCCTCTGGCTGCTACTGGAGGAAGCCTGCAGCTATTTTTTCCAACTTCGTTTCCCTACTGAATCCATTAATCTCTGGTATAACTGATTTCTGGTTAAAAATCATACGATCATTGGACACCTTCGTAACGACCTTCTTCTATTGTGTATGGTTGTTGTTGTGCGGGCTGGACTGCGTGTCTTTATTCGTGCATGACGGCTGTGGATTTCCTTCACCTTCTTTTTCCCTTGTGTTCCTTCTCCTTCTTCTTTTTCTCCCTATGTGTGGGCTGCATGGTGCTTTTTGTGTTGCGGGGGTTATGTTTTTTTGCGTTTTAATTTTTTTTTTTCGGGCTTTTGATTTAGTGCGGGTGCCACCGCACAGTGGCATTCACTGTCAGTGGGCCCACCATCGGTGTAACCATCGCATGGTGATTCCACCTTTGGTGGTCCCACCATCAGTTTTGCCACCATCTGTGTAACCACCACATGGTGGTTCCACCTTTGGTGGTCCACCGCATGGTGTTTCCACCGCACGGTGGTTCCACCATCAATGTTACCACTGTTGGTGGTCCTACCGCTGGTGTAGTCATTGTACGGTGGCCCCACGTTCTTTTTTTTTTCTTTAAATGTCATATGGTACGGTTGTCATACGGACCGTATGTTTTTTTTTTTTGATTATCATTTAATAGACTGACGAACATCCAGACTGGAGGGTCCAGGTTCCCTCCATTTGTGATAAACCTTTAATTTCGACCCATTGACAATGTCTGGTATCTCCTTCCCATCGAGTGTACACAACTTGATCGCCCCATTGGCATTAACCTCATGTACCTTGAAGGGCCCCAACCATTGCACTTTAAATTTACTGGTTTGATTTCGTTCCTCCCATTGAATTTCAACACTAGCTGCCCAAGAGTAAACTTCATTCATCGAAGATGCATGTCATGCTAGACCTTCCATCTCTGCTGGACTACCTCTGTGGCCCATTATGCCAACATTCTTTTTTCATCCAACTTACTTAAGGCATACGGTCTCTCCCTCAGGCTCTCCATATCCCCGAGTCTGTTCTCTACTGCAATGCGAAGGCTTGGCACCATGAGTTCCGCTGGCACCACTGCTTCCTGCCCGTACATGAGTTGGAACGGAGTCTGACCCATGGTCAATTTGTAAGTCATTCTGTAGGCCCATAGTACAAAGGGTAACCTCTCCTCCCAATATTCTTTTTCTACTCCATAGGACTTGTAAATTATCAATACCAATATTTTGTTTGTGGCCTCGGCCTGGCCATTGGCACGTGGGTAGTATGGGCTCAATAATGAGTGAAAAATCTTGAACTCTAAGGTCAACAGCCGTATGACATGGTTCATGAAGTGGCCCCCCCGGTCACTGGTCAACTAGATAGGTATGCCATATCACGTAATGATTTGTTCATAGATAAATTTCATCGTGCTTACTATAGAGTTATCTGGGAGAGTCCTCGCCTCCACCCTCTTAGTCAAGTATTCCATCACAACCAAAATGTACCGGCACCATCGTGTGAGGCTAGCCTTGAGAGGCCCTACAAAGTCGAGTCCCCATCATTTGAAGAGTTCCTGTGCATGTGACGGGTTGAGGGGCATGAAGTCCCGCTTCAGAGGTTTTCCTGCCCATTGGCAAGTGTCGCACCCCACGACCCACTCCCTGGCGTCATGATCTACAATTGGCCACCACAGTCCTGCCAGAAGCACCTTATGGGCTGTAGTGTCTGGGCCCATATGTCCACCTGTGGGTCCTTCATGTGCCTCCCTTAATACACTCGAGACTTCTTCCTCCATGACACAATGCCTTAATACCTGGTTCGGCCCCATTTTGTAGAGTAAACCGTTGATGAGCGATAAAGTCCTGCTCGTTAATACGAGCTTTCTCCATTCCCCTGGAAGCATACCCTCTGGAAATCGGGACGTCGATAGGTACTCTCCAATATTCCTGTACCATGAAGGAAGTACGGCTATTTGGAACAAGTGCGCATTTGAAAAATCATCATTTACTCCCTCTAGAGGTTCCCCTGACTTAATCAGGGACAGCTGGTCGCCTATGACATGGCTTCACCCCGGTCTTACCACAATTAAAAATGTGAACTCCTGTAGTAGCAATAGCCAATGGCTTATCCTCCCCTAGATAATAGGCTTGTTTACCAAGTACATGAGTGCCTGGTGGTCTACATAAAATGTGAATGGTGTGGCCAGGAGGTAATGACGGAATTTCTGTATGGCATAGACCATACCGAGGGCTTCGTGTTTCATGGTACTATAGTTATTTTCCGCCTTCGAGAGCAACCTACTGTAAAAATAAACAGGGTGGTCCAACCCGTGTCCTCCTACCTGGGCTAATGTAGCCTTGATGGCATAGTTTGACGCATCCACGTGGACGTGGAATTCCTTATCCCAATTCAGGTATGCCAATATGGGTGCTCCCATCAACCTTGTCTTCAGCTCTTCAAAGGCCTTGCTTTGTTGCTTTGTCCAGATGTATGGTTCCCCTTTCCATGTCAACTTATCCAACGGGTGGGACACCCCAGTGAAGTTCTTGATGAACCTCCTATAGTACCCCACCTGACCAAGGAAGGATTTTATCCCGGTGACATCCGTAGGAGGTTCCATTTCTACTATTACCCAAATCTTGTCCGGGTCTGTTTTCAACCCTTCTTTACACATAATGTGTCCAAGAAATCTTCCCTATGGTACCATGAATCTATATTTCTTCAGATTGAGGGCCAACTGTGCCCTCCAACATCTCTCTAGGCACTCCTCGAGGGTTTCTAGGTGGATGTCCTGTCCACTGTAAATAGACCAATCATCCAAGAAGGCTTTGAAGTTCCCCACCGACATCTTGTCGAAGATGTGCAAGATGATGTGCTAAAAGGTGCCAGGTGCATTGCATAGACTGAAGGGCATTCAGTTATATGCATACACACCGTCCTCCACCACAAAGGTTGTTTTCAACTTATCTTCCTCTGCGATGGATA
This sequence comes from Cryptomeria japonica, assembly GCF_030272615.1. NCBI lineage: Eukaryota > Viridiplantae > Streptophyta > Pinopsida > Cupressales > Cupressaceae > Cryptomeria > Cryptomeria japonica. The sequence continues at coordinate 336,655,508 of NC_081410.1, forward strand.
TCTAGTTGTGCCTAGAGAACCCATCCATGAAGGAATAGAATTCATGTCTAGCTACTTCCTCCAAGATGTTGTCAGTGAAGGGTATAGGAAATGGATCTTTAATAGTGACAGCATTCAGGCACCGGAAGTCTACATAGATCTGGATCTAATTGGCCTCTTTCTTGAGGGAAATCACAATGGGAGACACCCATTTGCTTGTTTAAATTATTGTTAATATATATTTTATTAATGGAGATTAATATATATATATATATTAATTAATATTTAATTTGAAATTGTGTATCATTAAATTATTAATTATTTATATTTTATTATCTAGGGGATTATAAATATATAATGATTAATATTTAATTTGGGTATCAGTTTTAATGAGGAAGTACTTTTTGGAAAAAGATTAAATATTATTTTTAATTGGAAAATTCTTGAAATAAAATATATTTTTGGTAATTTCTAAACAATATGTTAATCAGGGAGATATTATTATTGGATTTGATTGATAATAGGTCATCTAAGAATCTTAGAAATGGAATACTAAAGTATATAAGTAATTGAAAAATGAAATGTTTATCATTGGACATTTTGGAAACTTAAATGATATGCTATTAGAATTATCAGAAATTTAATATTGTGTCGATTGGGAAAAGTGGTAAGTTAATGATATCTCCATTAAGTAAAATAAATGGATTAGTTACATTCTTCCTCGGTTTTGTGAAATGGTCAAATGGTAATATTGCAATTATAGTATTGTATCCACCTTGTAATGGTGATTTTTCTGTTAATGTATTTTTGATAACTTAGATCTTTTAGAAAACTTGGTCGACCTTTATTGTTTAAACCAATAGGAAAGAAGATTGTCCTTTCCTGGTAATTGCCTATGCAAGTTTAAATTCTGTATTTGCTTTTGTTTAAGTAATGGAAAGGCCTTGATATGTTTGGTTGGACCCTGTCATTTGGTTGATTTGGGGTACCTATTTATGTCATCGGACTTTAGTTTGGTTTTTGCCGTGTGATGGTGTTATAATTGGTCTTGTCCTTTATGCGGGTGTCGAATGTTGAATTGTGGTTGACCATAGTTGGACAAGTCTCTAGTTAGAGGACCGTCAGGAAATGGACCTTGTATTTGCTTTTCATATGTTTAGTTGGATCCGTTTCTATGTAGGGATCGTCTATGTAATTATTGACCGATGTGGTCGTTTGTATATTGGTTATGCTCGCCTTGATGGCAGAAATGAAAATGATGTGAAACTTATGTACCCATAACTTATTTAAATGATCAGAGGGGTCTTGTAGTTGAGCAGACTCGGAGACATAGCCCTTTAGGGGTGAACTCCGATACCATTTTGGTGTTATGTGATGGTTTTGTTCTTATGTTTCATGTTTAGTGTTAATATGTATGGATTACATTTTGATAGAATGTATAAGTGGATTAGATGAGATTTATCAAAATGCATGTATGCAGTCATCTCTTAAATGCAACAATTGCATCATGGAGGAATGTATTTTGTTAATGTTATTAAAAATAAGTATGCTTGAAAGGATCTTGCTAGTTATGATGAAATTTAAAGTGCATTTTGGAACAGGGTGCATGGCATGTATTTAATGTAAAATTGAACGTAATGAATGGTTAAAAATTATTGGATGAACTCGTCATGCTCCCTAAATTGTAATTCTAATTGATGAACTTTATTTTGTTATCTACATTTTAAACCTCAATAAATAACTTCATCTTATTAGCTATAATTTAACTATAATGGATGAACTCATTTGGTTATCTACATTTTTAACCTCAATAAATGAACTTCATCTTATTAGCTATAATTTAACTATAATGGATGAACTCATTTGGTTATTTACATTTTAACCTTAATTAATGAACTTCATCTTATTAGCTATATTTTAACTATAATGGATGAACTTGTTTGGTTATTTACATTCTAACCTTAATAAATGAACCTCATCATATTAGCTATATTTTAACTAAATTGGATGAACTCATCTAGATATTGTTACTATTTACTAGGTTGTCATTAGTTTTATGCCCAAAGTCATCCTATATACTCTAGTTGGTTATTACTACCAAAATATTTAGTCGGTAAGAACTAAGGTTGTCGGTTATAGAAGAAAGGCTAGTCACCGAGATAAGAGATACCGAGTTGCCTACCGCGCAAATTTCCTATGTCTACCGAGCAGCAAAGAAGGTATACCGAGTTAATCTAAACCAAATGGAAACATGTTACTAGATTCAATGAACCTGGACACATATATGGAAACGTGTTACAAGATTCGAGAACAGGGAACCGTTCTTACATAAGGAATTGCACTCAAAGATTTTGTATGACTTTGAAGAAGTTTATCCAATGAAATCATTTCTATGTTTATTCATTCGATAAAACATGTTTGTACGATCGATGTATGAACAAGATCACCGTCTCAGAGATCTATATATACAGAGTGATTTGAGTATCTAACATGAGAGAGGAAAGATTGAAGATTGATGATTTGAAAATGAGAATCATGAGAGAAAATAAGGTGTGAAGAGTGACAAAGATATTCAGAGGTCATCGAGAAGGTTTTTTCAGAAAATAGTTAAGGGAAAGAGTATACAGAAGAGGTCACCGAGTTGATTTATCAATTATCGAGGGATGCTATAAGCAAGGTAATTTCATATTGAGCACATAGAGTCTGCGATACATTTCAGATGTAAAGTTGCAGATATTTGTAAAGATTTTTGATTCAACTATTTGAGTTGTAATAGAAACCTTTAATAGGGTAAAAGACTCTGACAAAATCTATAAATTGTAAAGCCTTTAACCAGGTACAACATTTTGTAAAAGTGTTGGTAAAATACTTTAGCAAGGTAGATCTAAATATCTTGATACTACTAACAGGGTAAGCTATCAGAAATAGCTAAACATGTAGCTCTAACTGAGCAACCTTTATTATTGCAGTAGTGAAGTTGTGGGTGCCATCCCCACCATAGTTTTTCTCTCGAACAAAGAGTTTCTGCATAACCAAAATATTTGAGTTATGGAGTGAAATGTGTATGAATGTTATTTCTATGATTATGCTTTAGCATTACATATTATGAGATCAGCTATACATAGTTTATGTTTAAGATTGTTTTTGAAGAAAACTTTTTGGAGTACTGATTCACCCCTCCCCTCTCAGTACATTAGCTTTCCTAGTTGGACCTAACAATTGGTATCAAAGCTTTACTCTTGAAAAAGGGTTTTACAATCTAAAAGAGAAAGATCCTATCAATGGAAGGCTATAAACAATCATGCAGAATTGTGAATCTCCAAGAAGAATTGGATCATATTATTCAAGTGATTGCAGACATGCAGAGACAAATGCAAAAATCACTGAAAGTTGGAAGAAGATTGTCTGATGATTTACAGGACTCACAAGAGTTGGTGGAACAAATTGAGACATCATCTGAGAACAGCATATCAGAAGAGTCTGAAGAAATCATTGCAGAATTGAAAGAAAAGAACAAAGCACTGAATGATTAGCTAAAAGCAATGAAAAGGGAACATGAGTATTTTAGCACATAGATGACTGAAAATCTTGATGCATTGAGAATAGCTGAATATAACATAAGAGATATAGAAAGAGAAAAACAACAGCTAGAAGCATTGGTGTCTGAAAAGAATGATGAAATCACAAGGATGACTGGAATTCAGCATAATCTGTCTGATCAATTGGGTTATGCACATCATGAAGAAAATCTAAAAGAAAATGAGAATCAAGCATTGAAACTTGAATTATCAAGATTGATCAATGAACTTGAAGAAGAAAAGAAGTCAAAAGAAACACTGAAGAAAAGTTATGAAGCATCAAGAATGTTGGATGAGCAACTAAACATAAGATCACCCAACAAATCTGTCAGACTCGGTTACAAAAGAAATAACTCTACCGATAAAGGACACTACCGAGAAAGGAGAATCATCAAAGAAGGCTGGAAAAAAAGATAAGTTGAAAGATAAGAAGCCTATTTGTAATTATTGTGGAAAACAAGGACATACTACCAACATGTGTCGAATAAGAAAAGGTAAGCAACCGAATGTCACTAGGTCTGATGGTTATTGTTACAATTGCAATAAGTATGGTCACACATCTAATCAATGTAGGAAAAAGTCTATTAGCAATTATCAGAAGGCAAAATTTAAGGGGTTTTTGTGAGGCCTCACCTCGACTCAGTCTGACATTTCAGTGCATTTTATATTTAGACTATTATGGATACTTTATTTTGATGCATTTTGAAACTTAGAACTTATATGATTTCAGGATTTGGATAACATTGCTATGTTTTGATGATTTACTTATATGCTTTATGAGATAGAACACTACATGATTGTTAGATAGGATGATATTGCAATGATAAGATGTCATTATTGAATTTGTAGGACTTTACTATGATAATAGAACTATGATGTATGGTTAAGTTTATGTAAATTGGGATGAAATTGCTTATGTGAAATTGCTTGATAAAAGATGTATTTAATCTGTGCAGATGAAAATTGTATGCAAGTGATGATGTGTATTGTTATTCCTTTGAATTATATTATATGTGGATATTTGAAAGTACTAATGTGTAAATTGAGATGCGCAGGAAATTGACCATGTGACCATGGAAAATTACGGAGAACCAAACCTAGACTTATGTATGTTCGTAAGCCAGGGGTTGTCTATTTGGAGAGACAACACCCCGTTTGTGTTGTATTTTTATTTGTAACAGTATATGTTGCATGAGTATTAAGTGTTATTTAAATTTAATGTGTAAAAACCACAACAGACAATTTCATGTTTTAATTTGTAAAAGTGTTTTATTTGTGTCACTTGACACATGTGTGGATTTAAGTTTAAATGTTTTATTTTTGTCTCTTGGTGGGAAAGTGTTCAACTATAGCTTTTTCAAATAATGTAACGTGATGTCATAAATACTTTGGGAAAAGAATCTTTGGAGAGGTCAACATATGTTTGACCCGAAAATAAACTTCAGAGGGGTTTAAAATGGGTTAAATGAACACCTAGGGGTAGTTTAATAGGGTTGCCTAAAGCCCATAAGATATACCTAAGGGTTAGGGGTAATTTTAGGCAAGTTTCTACTCCTAAGTGACCTTTTTGACACTTTAAAAATTGGCTTTTCTGAGTTGTATGAAAATTGAAATTAGAAGTTTGATCTTAGTTGTAAACTTTCCTATTCGAATGAGAGTCTTTTTCCCATTCTGTCTTATTTTCCTTTTTGAGTTTTAGAAACTTGTGGGAACTAAGAGAATGGGATTCTTAAGAAAGAATTTGAGAATTTGAGGGTAATCACCCACTCTCCATTTTTGGAGACAAACAAAATTTTGAATAGAATAGAAAAGATTTGAATAGAAAAAAAAAATTGGCTAAGGGTAGAAGAAGAAGATCTGTGGATTGGGCAGCTCTTCCTCAAATATCATCATACCTTTGGGCAGATTAAGGTTGGTTTCATTATTCTTTAAAATGTCTTCTTTCTTGCATGTGTCTGGAAGTATGTTGGTGTAAGAAATCTGTGTTCTTGAATGTTTTTTTTTAGAATTTCATTTGGTATTTTTGCATTATGTTTTGTCTATGTTTTGGGAGTTTTCTCAAGACCTCTTACTCTTGGGAGAGAGGAGGATCTTGTGGGTGGTAGTAGTGACAACCCTCAAGTGGGAGACTCTCATTTGAGAGCGATCACAAGGGATCTTTGTGTGACCCTTGCTGCATGGCCTGTTTGTGCAATGGGGGTCATATGGAGGGATATAAGGCTAGAATACCTTGGGGGGCATAAGGAATAAGGGGTTGGAATTCTTGATGTATTTATTGTGCCATGAGGTGGCTACTTGTTTTCCATACTTGCAGTTCTCCTTAGGGTATTGGTGCACTACCACCCTTAAAAAGATCATCACCAAAGTGTGGTGCAGTGTAGCCAAGTTGGGAGTGTGTTTGAAATTTGTGTGCTTTCTACCTTCTATGTGTTTGCATGTTTGTTACCCGTTTAGGGCTTGGTTCTCCGAGCTCGGGGGTGGCTACCAGTTAGCCTAGGCTGGGAGGTGAGCACTCCATGGTCATATTTGTGTTCTATTATGCAGGAATGCCAGGAGAAAAGAATAGGAAAAGTGAAAGGTTGCAGAAGATTATTGTTCAAGAAATTTAAATTCATTTGCAATTATTAGTTTTAATTTGATAGGAGAAATACACCCTCATTCGTAGAAATGAGAGGCAAGTTGTAATTTTGAAAATAGACATGAGATTTGTTATTGTAGTTAAATAAAGAAACATCTTGTAATTTTGCAGAATACCGTTAGAGTTGTAAAAAGCTAGATATGCTTCTATTTTCTATTTTGAAAAAAAAAAAAAAAAGGGGTTGCTTTTGATTTGCATGCAATAGTTTCTTTTTTGTAATATAAAAAAAATCAGCTTTATTTAGATCTGGATTCTTCTTTTTAGCTGAGAATCTATCTCCATTTTTATTGCAGAAAAGTATGAGTTGTATTTGATGTTAGCTTTTAAATAAATTAAAAAAAAGAGTTTAGTTAGTTGTTGTATTAGTTGTGGAAACAGTGAATGAATTTATTGCAGAAAAGTATAATGTATTCCTAAAATAGTATTTCCTAAGTTCAGAAGAAAAAGATATATATTTCCGATGTGCTATGATAAATAGTTTAGCAGTAGATTTATTCCATTTTCTTTAGCATTTAAAATTTTTTTTTTTAAAGTAAATAGGAAAGGCAATAACTAGGTTGTATGTATATTGTGGTTTTAAAAAACTAATTTTTAGAATTTTGTCTTCTATAAATCAATAGAGTATAATATAGTTCTGGAAAATATATCCCCATTAAAACAGACTTATTACTTTATTTCCTTTCCTACATTTGTAAATCAAAATCTTTCATGATTACGATGTTAGATTGAGAAAAAGAAATAATACTATTAGTTATAAATAAATATATATATATATATATATATTTATATACATATAGAAATCATGAATATATCTATATATATATTTTTATATTAACATGCCATATAAATACCCTGCAAAACAAATGAAAATGTAAGCCTAAGTTTATTTACCATTTTATATATATATATATAACATAATGATTTACCTTTGTTATTTTGTTTTAAAAAATTTTGCATGTAAAACATAATGAGAAATATATATATATATATATATATTTAAAAAAAATAATAATTTTTAACTTTTAAAAAAAAGGGGGTTCTTTTTTTTGGCTATCACGGGTTTTGGGCCGCACCCCACTGTGTGAACACACAATGGGTGGCCCCGAAACGCCGCCACTGTGTGAGCACACAGTGGGAGGCGCCAAAGCGCCACCACTGTGTGGCCACACAGTGGGCGGCGCCCAGCGCCACCACTGTGTGGGCACACAGTGGGCGGCACCCAGCGCTCCACTGTGTAACCGCACAGTGGGCAGCACCCGGCGCTCCACTGTGTAACCGCACAGTGGGCGGCGCTCGGTTCGCCCTCCACCTCCCCCACTCGGCCTCACTAGTAACTTGTATGCCGCCGACCCTGCAACAAAACAAATTCATGGCCGCCGCCGATGGGTTTTGGCCCTGTGCTTAATGGTAATCAAAAAAAATATATAATAAACCCTAGCCTGGGTAGGGCTAGGGTAATAATATAAAATAATATGTTTAAAATTCATTTAGTTAAGGGTCAATTTATAAAAAAAAATCCCTAATTAGGGTTGAAGGGCAAAATGGCTATTAAGATGGAAAGTTCTTTTATATATATGTGTGTGTGTGTGTGTGTGTGTGTGTGTGTGTGTGTGATATTTTTGGGTATGTATATATATAGAGTTTTAAATATTTAAATACCTCTATATGATATACTAATTAAGAAGCTTTTAAAAAAATATATAAATTTAGGAATAAAGCCTAGTCTTATATTTTTAAGAAAAAAGTATTTAGTGTGATAAATACTTAATCATGCCCTAGTTAATTTAATTAGAGCATTAAATTTTAAGTTGGATTTTAAAGGGATTAATCTAAACACCCTTCATTTTGAGGTCACAACGGATGCTAGGAGAATAATTTTTAATTAGCTTTCCAAGCCGATTAATGGCTACTCAAAATTAATTTTGCCCATATAAATTAAATGACACTTTAAACGATTATTATAAATATTGAATTAAAAATGGATTTTTAGACTATATAGTCGTATTGGAGATTGAATTTATCTTCATCTTCTATCTCTTTTAATGAGTTTGATTTAATTAATTTAATGACTAGGTATCTTGTGAAGATAAAATTAAACCATTTAGATTTCCGCAAATAAAATTTAATTAATATTCGATACTTGGTTTGTATCAGAATTAGCTCGAATATAGAAATGGCAAATACATTAGCGCATGTCATGTGAGCGAACTTGTTAATTAATTAGTATTTAAAAAAAAAAATCATTTCGTTTTTACCCTAAATTTTGGGCATGACATTTTGGTATCAGAGCAAGGTTTCCACACTAGGAACCTTACTCCACTTACGTTTCGCCTTAGGTTATTTAAATTATTTTGTTAAATTGATTCTATCAGACTTTTAAACTTAATTGAATTAATATTATTCTAAAAGAAATTAATTAATTAGTTTGCCTTATTTTCCTCTTAGGATGCCTCCGACAACGCGACAAGCTCGCAAGTGCAGGCGGGGTCCTAGACGTGTGCGCATAGCACATGAAGAGCTAGTGAGAGAGGCATCGATTCCAAAGGAGAACCTAGGAGCACCTCCCGAACAGCCAAATGAACCTAACCAAGACCTCTTAGCAGCAATATAGAATCTTATTGGCATAGTTCAGGAAAGGATCCCAGCAGAAAACCCTTAGGTTAGAAGTCATGACTCTGGGAGTCATAGATCTGTTGATAGAGAACGAAGTAGGAGCCCAGCTCTAATTCCTGTAGAGAGTTAGGGTGGAAATGAGCCAGAGTCTATGCGTATGCCAGGACCACCTCCAGAGGTGGAACCAATTTATTTTGAGAGAGCTCGTTGAGATCCAGGGGATCTTATCAGGGAGGTCATGCGCCTCCAGCCACCATCCTTCGGAGGTTCTACCGATGGGGTAGAGGCTGAGGCATGGCTTTTGAGTCTTGAGAGGTGCTTTGCATTGCGTTCTTACGAGATCAACCTGAAAGCATGTGTCACAGTTCATCTACTGAGAGGGTCAGCCTCCACTTGGTGGAGACAGGAAGAGTACAAATGTGGATTAGTTCCTGATACTCTCACTTGGGAGATATTCACAGAGAGGTTCTATGAGAGGTACCTATCAGAACACTTCAGGCAGCGTCGTATAGACGAATTTCATGATCTCTAACAAAAAAGCTTGTCAGTAACCCAGTATGAGAGTAAATTCTTTGAGCTATTGCCTTATGTAGATTATCTAAAGGATGAGAAACTTCTTGTAAACCGCTTCATCAGAGGGTTAAATGCTAGTATAGCCGGCCCTATTAGGATGTCCGCTCCAGAGAGCCTTCGAGTTGCTGTGGAGAAGGCACTGATTGCCGAGGAAATTCAAGTCAAACCACAGGACAATAGGGATCGGTTTCAGAACCGAAATCCTGCACCTTAGACTTATGGATTCCAGAAACCACATTGGAAAGGAAACAACCAAAATTCTCAGGGGTTCTCCAAACCCCCTCCTCTGCAACAGACACCACAGAACCAGAGGCAGAAGCCTCCACAATATCAGCAGGGCTCCAAGCCCAAACAGTGGCAAACTCAGGGATAGAGATGTGATCAGAGAGCACAGGGGCAGTACACACAGCGGGCGAGGACTCAACAGTCCTCCAGGGGTGGGTATGGTGGATCCAGTAGGACAGGAGGTCAGGCCTTCTCTAGGCCTCAGGGTGCCCAGTTCCAGGCATGGGGTGCTTGCTTCATGTGTGGAGCCATGGGGCATATGGTGAGGGATTGCCCTTAAGGTTAGGTGGCAGGGAATCAGTGGATGGCTACTTCAGAGCCGACAGTTGGTGATATGGGCAGGTCCCATAGAGTATTCGCAGTGGTTGACAACCGCTAGGCTGAGCATCAAGCCACGGTTATCGAATCTACAGGTATGATCAAAGGTAACAATATATCTATTTTGTTTGATTTAGGAGCTACTAACTCCTTTATATCTCCATTGGTTGTGGAGCATTGCGGGCTAGTGGCAACTAGACAGGGTGTCAGTTGGGAAGTGGAATTAGCTTCAGGGGCTAGAGTGTCATTGGAATCAGAGGTTAGGGCATGTCAGCTGCAGATTGGCAAGACCACCACTTTAGTAGACCTTAGAATAACTCCACTTGGATCTTACGGGATCGTACTTGGCATGGATTGGCTTTATGCCCATAGAGCCAAGATGGATTGCTGCCTGAAAAAGATCGAGTGTGAGGATGATCATGGTTCGCCCATAGTTATCACCGGGATTCAGAGGCCCGTGTCTCTTCGTATGATCTCTACAATGCAGCTTAAGCGGAGCATGCGGAAGCGATGTCAACTTTTTGCTATCACTATCAGTGATAGAGGAGAAGAGGAAGAAAAAGAAACATCGCTCGATGACCATCCTATCCTTAAGGGATATTCAGATGTATTTCCTTCAGAGTTACCGGGTGCCTCCCCGTAGAGAGACTGATTTTCATATAGACCTAGTACCAGGAGCCGAGCCAGTTTCTAGAGCACCTTATAGGATGACCACAAATGAGCTAAATGAACTCAAAATACAGCTTGAGGAACTTCTTGAGAAGGGTCATATTCATCCTAGCGTATCCCCTTGGGGTGTCCTAGTCATCTTCGTTAAGAAGAAGGACGGATCTCTCCGATTATGTATGGATTATCGGTAGCTAAATAAAGTAACTATCAAGAACTGATATCCTTTGCCCAGAATCGATGATTTATTCAACCAGCTTCAGGGTGCCAAAGTCTTTTCCAAAATAGATCTGAAGTCAGGATACCATCAGCTGAGAATAGTGGAGAGTGATATCCACAAGACCACATTTCGCACTAGATATGGTCACTATGAGTTCACCATAGTCCCATTTGGACTTATGAATGCCCCAGCAGTTTTTATGAGCCTCATGAATGGGGTGTTCCATACATTTCTGGACCATTTTGTTATTGTGTTTCTCGATGATATACTGATATATTCTTGGGATGAGAAGGAGCATGAGGAGCACCTGAAATAGGTATTGCAGTGTTTGTGGGATAATCAGTTGTTTGGCAGTTTGTCGAAGTGTGCTTTCTTTCGGTCTGAGGTCAAGTACCTTGGGCATGTTATTTTTGGTGATGGGATCTCAGTTGACCCATCAAAGATTAGGGCTATTATGGATTGGCCAGTGCCAACCAGTGTAATAGAGGTCAGGAGTTTCATGGGCTTAGCAGGGTATTACCGACATTTTGTCGAGGGATTCTCCAGAGTCGCACACCCTATTACTTCTCTTCAGCGTAAAGGGAAGAAATTTGAATGGACAGAGAAGTGCAAGAAGGCCTTTCAGGAACTCAAGAAGGCACTTACTAGCGCTCCTATCCTTGTTGTACCAGATCCTACAGCTGACTTCATGGTTTGTACAGATGCTTCACTAGAGGGTTTAGGAGCAGTTCTTATGCAGGATGGTAGGGCCATAGATTTCTAGTCAAGGAAACTTAAGACTCATGAACTTAATTATCCCACTCACGACCTTGAGCTTGCAGTAGTAGTGCATGCACTTGTGAGGTGGAGACACTTCCTTTTAGGTCATCACTTCGACTTGCATTCAGATCATCAGAGTCTTCAGTACATTTTCACTCAACCAAACCTTAATGCACGTCAGAGGAGATGGATGGAGTTCTTGTGCGAATATGATTTTGATGTTCACTACATCAAAGGAAAGGAAAATGTAGTTGCAGATGCTTTGAGTAGGAGACGTCATGAGGTTTACACCATATCTATGGGCATGGATTTGAGAGACCGTATACTACAGCACTTGCCAGAGGATAGATGGTATGCAGAGGTTGGTCAGGTAATACGATCTCAGGTTACTCTAGAAGGGAAATATATGGATTATTCTTTGGAGTCTGATGGACTATTACGCCACAGAGGGCACATTTATGTACCTTCCTCCAGAGGGTTGCGAGAGTTCATTGTCACGGAGGCTCATAGAGCTCCTTATGCAGCACATCCCGGGGTTAAAAATTTGCATGCTGACTTGAGGCAGTTGTATCATTGGTCGGGAATGTGGCAGCTCATTGCTGAGATAGTAGCTCGATGCCTCGAGTGTCAGAGAGTAAAGGCAGAGCATCGCCATCCAGGTGGGTTGCTCCAGTCTCATGCTATACCAAAGTGGAAGTGGGATACTATATCCATGGATTTCATCATTGGTCTTCCTATGTCTTCTCATCGCCATGATGCTATCTTGGTGATAGTTGACAAGCTGACCAAAGTAGCTCACTTTTCACCAGTCCGTACTACATTCACAGCTCCAGCAGTAGCACAAGTGTTCTTACGAGACATTGTTAGACTTCATGGCGTGCCCCGCAAGATTATATCTGACAGGGATTCTCTTTTCACTTCTCCCTTTTGGAAGTCATTACAGGCAGCTATGGGCACTAAGCTCAATTTCAGTATAGCCTATCACCCAGAAACAGATGGAGAGACAGAGAGGGTCAATCAGGTGCTAGAGGATATGCTTTGCATGTACGTCATGGATCATCAGACCCGGTGGGAGGAGTATCTTCCCTTAGTGGAGTTTGCCTATAACAATGGGCATCACACTTCTTTGGGGATGCCACCCTATCAGGCATTATACGGCAAGCCTTGCAGGACGTCCTTGAGTTGGGATCGCATAGAGGACAGAGTTGCTATTGGTCCTGAGATAGTTCGGGATATGGAACAATAGGTGGATTTGATTAGGCAGTGTCTCAAAGAGGCTCGGGATAGACAGAAGAAATATGCTGATGCAAAGAGGATAGATCATAGCTACTTGGTTGGAGACAGAGTTTTCTTGAGAGTGCGACCGCATAAGAGTCCAATCCGTTATGGAAAGGGTTCTAAGCTTGCACCTCGCTTTGTAGGACCTTTTGAGATTCTTGAGAGGATAGGCCCAGTTGCCTACCATTTAGCTTTGCCACCTAGCCTGTCATGCATCCATGATGTGTTTCATGTATCAGTTTTGAGAAAATATATCTATGATGAATCTCACATTTTAGATTGCGATGCCTTGTAGGTGGAGTCGGACAGGCAGCTAGCTTTGGAGCCCATTCGCATTTTGGCACGCCGGACACTGGCCCTTTGAGGTCGAGAGCTAGACCAGGTTAGGGTCCAATGGGATTGTTATGATGAGGTCATGGCTTCAAGGGAGGACGCAGCACGTATGAGATCAGAGTACCCCCACCTCTTTAATGAACTCTAGGAGGAAGTTCATGCCTAGAGGGGGAGGGTGTGAGGCCTCACCTCAACTCAGTCTGACATTTCAGTGCATTTTATATTTAGACTATTATGGATACTTTATTTTGATGCATTTTGAAACTTAGAACTTATATGATTTCAGGATTTAGATAACATTGCTATGTTTTGATGATTCACTTATATGCTTTATGAGATAGAACACTACATGATTGTTAGATAGGATGATATTGCAATGATAAGATGTCATTATTGAATTTGTAGGACTTTACTATGATAATAGAACTATGATGTATGGTTAAGTTTATGTGAATTGGGATGAAATTGCTTATGTGAAATTGCTTGATAAAAGATGTATTTAATCTGTGCAGATGAAAATTGTATGCAAGTGATGATGTGTATTGTTATTCCTTTGAATTATATTATATGTGGATATTTGAAAGTACTAATATGTAAATTGAGATGCGCAGGAAATTGACCATGTGACCATGGAAAATTACGGAGAACCAAACCTAGACTTATGTATGTTCGTAAGCCAGGGGTTGTCTATTTGGAGAGACAACACCCTGTTTGTGTTGTATTTTTATTCGTAAGCCAGGGGTTGTCTATTTGGAGAGACAACACCTCGTTTGTGTTGTATTTTTAATCATAACAGTATATGCTGCATGAGTGTTAAGTGTTATTTAAATTTAATGTGTAAAAACCACAAGAGACGATTTCATGTTTTAATTTGTAAACGTGTTTTATTTGTCACTTGACACATGTGTGGATTTAAGTTTAAATGTTTTATTTTTGTCTCTTGGTGGGAAAGTGTTCAACTATAGCTTTTTCAAATAATGTAATGTGATGTCATAAATACTTTGGGAAAAGAATCATTGGAGAGGTCAACATATGTTTGACCCGAAAATAAACTTCAGAGGGGTTTAAAATGGGTTAAATGAACACCTAGGGGTAGTTTAATAGGGTTTCCTAAAGCCCATAAGGTATACCTAAGGGTTAGGGGTAATTTTTAGGCAAGTTTCTACTCCTAAGTGACCTTTTTGACACTTTAAAAATTGGCTTTTCTGAGTTGTGCGAAAATTGAAATTAGAAGTTTGATCTTAGTTGTAAACTTTCCTGTTCGAATGAGAGTCTTTTTCCCATTCTGTCTTACTTTCCTTTTTGAGTTTTAGAAACTTGTGGGAACTAAGAGAATGGGCTTCTTAAGCAAGAATTTGAGAATTTGAGGGTAATCACCCACTCTCCATTTTTGGAGACAAAAGAAAATTTTGAATAGAATAGAAAAGATTTGAATAGAAAAAAAAAATTGGCTAAGGGTAGAAGAAGAAGATCCATGGATTGGGCAGCTCTGCCTCAAATATCATCATACCTTTGGGTAGATTAAGGTTGGTTTCATTATTCTTTAAAATGTCTTCTTTCTTGCATGTGTCTGGAAGTATGTTGGTGTAAGAAATCTGTGTTCTTGAATGTTTTTTTTTAGAATTTCATTTGGTATTTTTGCATTATGTTCTTTCTGTGTTTTGGGAGTTTTCTCAAGACCTCTTACTCTTGGGAGAGAGGAGGATCTTGTGGGTGGTAGCAGTGACAACCCTCGAGTGAGAGACTCTCATTTGAGAGCGATCACAAGGGATCTTTGTGTGACCCTTGCTGCATGGCCTGTTTGTGCAATGGGGGTCATAAGGAGGGATATAAGGCTAGAATGCCTTGGGGGGCATAAGGAATAAGGGGTTGGAATTCTTGATGTATTTATTGTGCCATGAGGTGGCTACTTGTTTTCCATACTTGTAGTTCTCCTCAGGGTATTGGTCCACTACCACCCTTAAAAAGATCATTACCAAAGTGTGGTGCAGTGTAGCCAAGTTGGGAGTGTGTTTGAAATTTGTGTGCTTCCTACCTTCTATGTGTTTGCATGTTTGTTACCCGTCTAGGGCTTGGTTATCCGAGCTCGGGGGTGGCTACTAGTTAGCCTAGGCTGGGAGGTGAGCACTCCATGGTCATATTTGTGTTCTATTATGCAGGAATGCCAGGAGAAAAGAATAGGAAAAGTTAAAGGTTGCAGAAGATTATTGTTGAAGAAATTTAAATTCATTTGCAGTTATTAGTTTTAATTTGATAGGAGAAATACACCCTCATTTGTAGAAATGAGAGGCAAGTTGTAATTTTGAAAATAGACATGAGATTTGTTATTGTAGTTAAATAAAGAAACATCCTGTAATTTTGCAGAATATTGTTAGAGTTGTAAAAAGCTAGATATGCTTCTATTTTCTATTTTGAAAAAAAAAAAAAAAAGGGGGTTGCTTTTGATTTGCATGCAATAGTTTCTTTTTTGTAATATAAAAAAAATCAGCTTTATTTAGATCTGAATTCTTCTTTTTAGCTGAGAATCTATCTCCATTTTTATTGCAGAAAAGTATGAGTTGTATTTGATGTTAGCTTTTAAATAAATTAAAAAAAAGAGTTTAGTTAGTTGTTGTATTAGTTGTGGAAACAGTGAATGAATTTATTGCAGAAAATTATAATGTATTCCTAAAATAGTATTTCCTAAGTTCAGAAGAAAAAGATATATATTTCCGATGTGCTATGATAAATAGTTTAGCAGTAGATTTATTCCATTTTCTTTAGCATTTAAAATTTTTTTTTTAAAAAGTAAATAGGAAAGGCAATAACTAAGTTGTATGTATATTGTGGTTTTAAAAAAATAATTTTTAGAATTATGTCTTCTGTAAATCAATAGAATATAATATAGTTCTGGAAAATATATCCCCATTAAAACAGACTTATTACTTTATTTCCTTTCCTACATTTGTAAATCAAAATCTTTCATGATTACGATGTTAGTTTGAGAAAAAGAAATAATACTATTAGTTATAAATAAATATATATATATATATATATATTTATATACATATAGAAATCATGAATATATCTATATATATATTTTTATATTAACATGGCATATAAATACCCTGCAAAACAAATGAAAATGTAAGCCTAAGTTTATTTACCATTATATATATATATATATATATATATAATTTAACATAATGATTTACCTTTGTTATTTTGTTTTAAAAAATTTTGCATGTAAAGCATAATGAGAAATATATATATATATAAATTTAAAAAAAAAATTAATTTTTAACTTTAAAAAAAAAGGGGGTTCTTTTTTTTGGCTATCGCGGGTTTCGGGCCGCACCCCACTGTGTGAACACATAGTGGGCGGCGCCGAAACGCCGCCACTGTGTGAGCACACAGTGGGAGGTGCCAAAGCACCACCACTGTGTGGCCACACAGTGGGCGGCGCCCAGCGCCACCACCGTGGGCACACAGTGGGTGGCTCCCGGCCCTCCACTGTGTAACCGCACAGTGGGCAGCTCCCGGCCCTCCACTGTGTAACCGCACAGTGGGCGGCGCTCGGTTCGCCCTCCGCCTCCCCCACTCGGCCCGCTAGTAACTTGTACGCCGCCGACCCTGCAACAAAACAAATTCATGGCCGCCGTCATTGGGTTTCGGCCCTGTGCTTAATGGTAATCAAAAAAATATATAATAAACCCTAGCCCGGGTAGGGCTAGGGTAATAAAATAAAATAATATGTTTAAAATTCATTTAGTTAAGGGTCAATTTATTAAAAAAAATCCCTAATTAGGGTTGAAGGGCAAAATGGCTATTAAGATGGAAAGTTCTTTTAGATGTTTAAATATATATATATATATATATATATATATAGAGTTTTAAATATTTAAATACCTCTATATGATATACTAATTAAGAAGCTTTTAAAAAAATATATAAATTTAGGAATAATGCCTAGTCTTATATTTTTTAGAAAAAAGTATTTAGTGTGATAAATACTTAATCATGCCCTAGTTAATTTAATTAGAGCATTAAATTTTAAGTTGGCTTTTAAAGGGATTAATCTAAACACCCTTCATTTTGAGGTCAGAATGGATGCTAGGAGAATAATTTTTAATTAGCTTTCCAAGCCGATTAATGGCTACTCGAAATTAATTTTGCCCGTATAAATTAAATTATCTAAATCAAATGACACTTTAAATGATTATTATAAATATTGAATTAAAAATGGATTTTTAGACTATATAGTCGTATTAGAGATTGAATTTATCTTCATCTTCTATCTCTTTTAATGAGTTTGATTTAATTAATTTAATGACTAGGTATCTTGTGAAGATAAAATTAAACCATTTAGATTTCCGCAAATAAAATTTAATTAATATTCGATACTTGGTTTGTATCAAAATTAGCTCGAATATAGAAATGGCAAATACATTAGCGCATGTCATGTGAGCGAACTTGTTAATTAATTAGTATTTTAAAAAAAAAATCATTCTGTTTTTGCCCTAAATTTTGGGTATGACAGTTTTGCAAAAACTGCAATAGATATGGACATAGTACCGAGAAGTGTTGGTTTAAGCAGAAAAACTATATGTGGTCTTCATACCGAGCAAATACTAGAAGCTACCGAGCTCACACAGATCTTAACCGACAATATACTACAGTACCATGGGATTACAATACAAGGATATGGTGTGAATGTTGTGGAAAAAAAGACATATAAGTGCAAACTATATGATAAGGTTTGGAATGAACAATCGGAGATCATGGAGAAATCCTGGAATGGCGTGTTTTCATTGTCACAAAGTTGGACACTTGGCTAAAGATTGCAGAGATCAACCCAGAGAAGATACTGATGAAATAAGGAGCAAATTACAAAAAAATTGGAAAAAGAAGGAAAATGGGTCAACTAATAAAGAAAGCACCTTACCTACCAAGTTCGATGCATCTACTTTGAATTAATCATAAAGGTATGAAGGGACTACATTTCCTCAAGGTTAGATCTTAACAGTTCTTATTAAATCATGAACACAATTACAAAATCTGCATACCTAAGATGCAATAACATTTTTTTTTTAAATACTATCTAGTCTATTTGAAGTACCAGAGAAGTCGGTAAGTGCAGGAAACCTGTCTAGTCGGTAAAAGCATAGAAGGAAGATAATCATTTTAGTGGAACCGAGTGCATTTAATGCTTATCTTACCTAACTGCATGAAGCCCGATAAGGTAAAAGGGTGTATTTAAAGTTGTTTGTGCGGTCATTTTACACTTACCAGTTTTCAAAGAGCAGAGCTAAGTGAATCAAAGGTGATCAAACATTTCCAGAGCTATTTCAAGGTATTTTCCAACAATCTTAAATGCATTTTCAAGCAAGTTAACCGATCAATATCAGTTGTGAATATTTGCATTATATTTACTAAGTCGAAAGCATTTTCTGGTTAGTTGAAACCCTAAGCTTTTTCGTTAGTAGAAAACCAAGTTTGAAATGGTTCCCAAGATGCAAAAACCTGTTGTAGTTGAGACTATTGAGAAGACCTCACTAAAGTATTCCTTACCTCCCAGAGTGGCATCTAAACCCGATGAGAAAACTTCTCTTTCTCTTATCCTGAATAGGGTTCTATTGGTTGAAGATGTCAGATTTTATACTAAGTGTTGTGTGGAAGAGCTAGGTCATACCAAAATTAAGGACATGTATGATGAATTATGCACCGATGGAATCCTGGATAGTAAGTATGAGCATATCAAAGTTAAGGGATTGACCGAAGCCCTAACCTATCCTCAAGTTTTCAAACCCCAATGGGTCAAATTTGTCTTGAGCAGAGTGCATGATGACTTTATGTGGTTAGAGGAGCAACCGTTCAAAATCACCAAGGAGATTATTCACATAATAACCGAATACCCTATATTCGATCATGCTCGAGCACAGAAGATGATTTCACATAAGGAATTAATAACTTTAACCAGAGTTGAGTCTGATTACAGAGGTCTTAAGTTGAATAATATAACAGATGCAGAGCTAAAGTTCACTATTAGAGTCATTGGTTATTGTTTCTTTCAATCGGCAAGAGAAAATAGTGTACCATGTGTAGCTGTGGATTTGGCTTATAAAATTGTGAAAAAGGGTATGAAAGTATATTTATGTGAAGTATTGTTGAAGAACCTTTTTGAAAATCTCAACACAATAAGGAAACCTAAGAAGAATAACACTGCTAACACACTAAAGTTTGGGTCACTCTTACTGTGTATGTTCTTCTATTTTCAGAAGTTCTTTCCTTTAGTCGGTAACATCATTTGGTAATTACACCGACCAATCAGTCATCAAATAAATGATTTTATCAATCAGCTAGGTGATAATTTCAATGAGATAATGGATGATTACTTTAACAAATTTCAGGACAAGATGCATAACAGGTACAGGATCCCACCTCAGCTAGTGGAAAAATATAAAGATACTATATGTTTTGAAGTGGACACTAACTACTGTTATGTCAATGCAGTAGAACCTAGGACTCGATCTTTACCGCCTATAGGCTATGAGATTGATGTTGATATTACTTAACAACAGATAGATGCCTTTTTGGCACTTCCAAGGCACTCAACCGAGATCAGGTATGGTACCTATGAAGAGGTAAAAGAAAAAGTAAAAATGAGTATTGTGGTACCAAAGGCTACCAAGAAAGCCACTAAAATGATCAAATTTTTAACTGAGAAATTTGGAGAAGGTTCTACCTCCACACCTACTAAGCCAGCAGGTAGGAAAGATGATCAACTTTCAATTGAGGAAGAATCTGAAGCTCAAGAAGCAGCAATTACACTGAGCACCGAGTTGCCAAAGGGAAAAATTTTGAAAAGAAAGAAATAGGATACAACTAAGGTATCACCAACTCCACCAATTAAGTGACCTAACACTAGCTCATCTGCAGTGTCACCCGGTAAGAGGCAAAAAAATGTTGAATTGCCTAAAGTTACAAAGACATAGAAAGTTGACTAGAAGACTCATTTTGAATAAGGAGTCAAGTGACACTGAATCTGAAGATCCAAACAAATTTCAGATTGTTAAAAGCACAAAGGAAGATGTACATAGTGTTGACAATTTTTGTACAAAATTGAAACACTATGGAGGATTTAGATCATTTAGGTATGTAAAATATGACTCTCGAACAGAAGAAGAAAAGAGGCAAATAGAGGAGTCAGTAGTGTGTACACTTCTCAAATTCTAAGTAGTTTCATTGGAAGTAACTAATTCTCTTCCAAAAGCATTGTACTCTCATATTGACAACAGATGGAAATATGCTATGGACCCGGAGAAATAGATCAGAGAAAGAGTTTTGGTACATCTCTTTCCAGACATGTCAGTAGATGATATAAGAAATCATTTGAAAAACTATCAGACAAATTTTCAAGTAAAGCAAAGGGCCTTGAAAATGATGAATGGTCTTTATCTTGAAGTAGAGAAGGAAACTAAAGAAAAATGGCAAGAAATTTTCAGAATTAAGACTGAAGAGACTCAACGTGAATTGGAAATAGTTGACATCACCGAGCAAGATCCTGCTTCAACTATTCAACAAGATGAGGATGTCATGGACACTAAGGCACAAGAAGAAGAGATGATAGAAGGAAATGCCTATGCCAAACTGGTATCAAGTGAATCAGTTTTGGAACAAGTTAAGTCAAATCCTCCGGTAACTCAACAAGTGACAACTAAGAAACCTCAAGACACCGAACAAGGTAAAGAGGATCAAAAGGATACACAAGGTGAATCTACCTCTCAGGCCCCAAGCGAACAAACTTCTCAAGCTCCTACAAGCACTGAAACTATTACCACTAAGACCCCAAGAAAGGAAACATCGAAGGATACAATAGAGGCTTCAGAAAATGATAAAAGTGGTGATCCCACCGAGCAACATACCGGGGAAGATCAAGCCTCCAAAGCCATTGTACTTATTCAACCAGTGAAGGCATCATCATCAAAGGAGAAGAAAGAAAAGAAGCATAGTTTCAAGATAGATTTGTCAAAGCCTATTGTGTTGCCAAATGTTGACATTTCAAAACTAAAAGGGCAAGCACTTATTGAATTCAGAGAGCTTTGTAAAGCCAAAGCAAAACAGGAAAAACAGATAACTATTCAGAAGAAGAACCGAGTACTTCAGAAGGTTAAAGCATTATTGATAGACATGCTACCTGAAGCTGCCGTAAATAAAGATGTTGCCATCCATATGCAACTGGATGAACTACTCACTCAATTAGAAGCATCAGGAGTAGATGCATCAGGATACCTTAGCAAATTAAAAGACAAAGAGCTAACTACCAAGATGATTGAAGAAGTGCATAAGGCAATTGCTATCGGTAAAGTCAAGCTTGTTGGATTCATTGTTGAGTTGTCCCCTCAACTCAAGCACATTATTTATTTATTCCAGAAGTTATGTACATTTTCATTCTTTATTAAAGATATCAAGCATAAGACCGAAGTCATTGAAAAAGAGATTACCGATCTCTCAAATAAACTAACTACTGAGCCAAATTCTATTCAGAATTTTTATACAAAGGTACAAACTCTTATGGCTCAGCAGTTAGAACTTTGGAATGAAGAGCACAAAATAAGGATGGATATTATGACTCTTCAACATTACTTATTCCCCATTTATCATCTATTCAAGATCAGATCAACCGAGCTACACAATTATCCACTCAACCAGAGGGAAGCACTTTAGATGGTTTGATTTCACTGTCAGCTGATATTATAGCTCAAAATTCTTTAATAGAAAGTGTCAAGGATGCACTTACCAATGCTCTCACCGACTCTTGTACTAAGTATAAATCTATTTTTGACCAGTTGCCCCCACCTAATGGTAACTAATTTTGATGTTTGTCAAAAAGGGGGAGTGTACCGAGTATACAGAGTTTATACTATCTACCGAGTGTACAGATGACATTGACAGGGGGAGCATAGGACATCAAGAGCATGCGAATCAAGTTATATACAACATATTGATAAGGGGAGTATGTATTTGAAGTATGTATTAGAACACATGTATATACTGTCATTTCAGTCAAATTTTGTAAGTATATAGATTTTGTGTTATGAATTTGAAAGGAGTTTTGTCAAACATACCAGACTAATGTCAAAAGTGGAGATTGTTACTATTTACTAAGTTTTCATTAGTTTTATGCCCAAAGTCATCCTATATACTCTAGTCGGTTATTACTACCAAAATATTCAGTTGGTAAGAACTAGGGTTGTCGGTTATAGAAGAAAGGCTAGTCACTGAGATGAGAGATACCGAGCTACCTACCTAGTAAAGTTCCTATGTCTACTGAGCGGCAAAGAAGGTATACCGAGTTAATCTGAACTGAGTGGAAACATGTTACCAAATTCAATGAACCTGGACACATATGTGGAAACATGTTACAAGATTCGAGAACAAGGAACCGTTATTACATAGGGAATTGCACTCGAAGATTTTGTATGACTTTGAGGAAGTTTTTCCAATGAAATAATTTCTATGTTTATTCATTTGATAAAAAATGTTTGTATGATTGATGTATGAACAAGATCACCATCTCAGAGATCTATATATATAGAGTGATATGAGTATCTAACATGAGAGAGGGAAGATTGAAGATTGATGATTTGAAAATGAAAATCATGAGAGAAGATAAGGTGTGAAGAGTGACAGAGATATTCAGAGGTCACCGAGAAGGTTTTTTCAGAAAATAGTTAAGGGACAGAGTATACAGAAGAGGTCACCAAGTTGATTTATTAATTACCAAGGGATGCTATGAGCAAGGTAATTTCATATTGAGCACATAGAGTCCACTATAACATTTCACATGTAAATTTGCAGATATTTGTAAATATTTTTTATTGAACTATTTGAGTTGTAATAGAAACCTTTAACAGGGTAAAAGACTCTAACAAAGTCTATAAATTGTAAAGCCTTTAACCAGGTACAACATTTTGTAAAAGTGTTTATAAAATCCTTTAGCAAGGTAGATCTAAAGATCTTGATACTCCTAACAGGGTAAGCTATCAGAAATAGCTCAACATGTAGCTCTAACTGAGCAACCTTTATTATTGCAGTAGTGAAGTTGTGGGTGCCATCCCCACCGCAGTTTTTCTCTCTAACAAAGAGTTTTTGCGTAACCAAAATATTTGAGTTATGGAGTGAAATGTGTATGAATGTTATTTCTATGATTATGCTTTAGCATTATATATTATGAGATCAGCTATAAATAGTTTATGTTTATCAGTAAGATTGTTTTTGAAGAAAAGTTTTTGGAGTACTGATTCACCCCTCCCCTCTCAGTACATTAGCTTTCCTAGTTGGACCTAACAAATATCTATATTTTAACCTTAATGGATGAACGCGTTCTATTAGCTATAATATTAATTTACTAAACAAATTATATCCTTGTTTAAAGTAATAATTAGAAATTAACTTAACCTACTTAATTGGAGCAAAGATTGTGAGTAGAGTTAGAGGTTTAAATAAGTAATCACATTGGGAAACCCTTTAGGTGTTTATTATGTCTTTCGTTGTGTTATCTAAACATATGATAACTCATCGTATCATCATGTTGTGTTTAAAACTCTTTAAAAAAAAATATTTGCACTCGTTGAGTGTGTTTTAGCTTTATCCCTTCAGGGTTTCCTGGCGGGGCATTACATGGAATGAATTACACTCTCTCGAATAACCAAATCGAATGTCAATTGAGATGCATCGATGAAGATTATTGGAAGGTCACTAAGAATGTGTATAATGCTCCTCCAAATGGTCCTACCACTTTGGATGAAATAAAGGAAGTTGAATTCAATATTAGAGCTAAGGAAGCATTATTGAGTGCCTTGTCTAATTCTGAGATGACTAATGTGATGGATTTGTAGACTGTTCATTTGATCTAGAAGAAGCTAGAGACTTTGTATGAAGGTGACAACCATGTGAAAGTTGCTAAGTTGAAGAGCTTGAAGGGAAAGTATGAGATGTTGAAGATGGGTGAAGATGAGAATATTACCTCCTTTATGGAGAAAGTAAATGATCTTGTGTTAAACATTAGATGCATCAATGGAGTATTGGAATAATCTAAGATTGTAGCTAAGGTGTTGAGATTCTTGCCTCCTTCTTACAAGCACAAGGTTGTTGCTATTGAGGAGATCCGAACTATGACAGATGTGACCAGAGACATGTTGATTGGAAAGCTTCCTGCCTTTGATTTGAGAGAGTTTGGTGAACCTCTTCCTAAGTCTAAATCTGCATTCAAAGCTACAATTTCTAGGAAGCACAAATAGGATCCAGGAGAAATTTATACAAGGCTATCCAGATATGAGAAGGAGATGAGAGAGCTTGAAGAGCTTGAAGCCCTGATTGCTAGAAGATTGCCTAAAGGTGCCAGTAAGTATGAAGGAAAGTTGCCTCTTAAATGTTTTTCATGCAATAAGATAGGACAATTTGCCTCAAGGTTTCTGGAGAGAATTTCTAAGAATTCATTGAATCCATATAAGTCCAAATATCAGAAGGTGTGATTGATGATGATTCTGATAAGGGAAATTGAGGTAATGAATGGGTGTTCATTACTATTAAGGAAGATGATTTGGTTACTACTGATTCTACTAGCTACTTTAATGAGGAGAAAGCTTAGGATGCTAAAATTGAAGATAAAGATGAATGGGTTATTGATAGTGGCTTCTCTCATCATATGACAGGTGATAAGAGTAATTTTGTGAGTATGGAAAAGTATGATGGTGGTGTAGTAAGATTTGGTGATGATAGAGCTGGTATAATCCATGGTAGAGGTTCTATTTCTCTTGATGGTAAGCATAACACTGATGATGTCATGTATGTTAAAGGTCTAAAGCATAATATTTTGAGTTTTGGATAGATGGTTGATAAGGGATATGATTTGCAATTCAAGAATGGAAAAAGTAAGATCTTGAGTAGCTCTAAAATTGAGATTGCATCAGGTACAAAGACTAAAGGTAATATCTTTCACTTGAATGATGGTGGTAAAAGTTGTTTAATTGTTTAGGTTCATGAAAGTTGGTTATGACATAGAAGGATATGTCTTGTAAATTTTGATTGCATGGGTAAGATAAGTTCTACTCAAGTAGTGAGAGATCTGCCTAAGTTGGTGAAGCCTTCTAATCTGGTATATGAGGAATATCAATTAGAGAAGAAAACAAGAGTTACTTTCAAAAGTAAATAGTATCTTTTAATGGAATATTGGATATTGTGCATATTGTTCTGTGTGGTCCTTCTAGAGTGAGAAGCTTGCAGGGTGACAGGTATTTCATGTTGTTGATTGATGACTATTCAAGGATGATGTGGGTTACTTTCTTAAGGGAAAAGTCTGAAGCATTGGAGAAGTTCAAGATTTTCAAAGCTATGGTTGAGACAGAGATTGGAATGAAGCTAAAGTGTCTAAGATCTGACAGAGGTGGTGAATTTACTTACGGTGAGTTTAATGCCTTTTGTGAAGAGTATGGGGTGAAGAGATAGTTATCTGCTTCATGAACCCCTCAGTAAAATGTTGTTGTGGAGAGGAAGAATAGAACAGTTTAGGAAGCTACTAGAACCATGATGATTGAAGGAAATTTTTTGCATATATATTGGAGAGAAGTTGTAAGTATTGTAGTATACACCTTGAATAGGGTGCATATCAAAGGTGATACCGGTAAGACACCTTATGAATTATGGTTTGATCATGTTCTTGTCGTTAGATATTTCCAGAGAATGAAGGAGAAGGTATAGGTGCTAGTGTAGAAGAAATAGCTCAAGTCTAAAAAATCATGAAAATCCTAAGACTCCAAGTATGTAAGGTTGAATCATTCAGAAAATCAGATCGTAGGAGATAAGAATAGAGGTGTGATGACTAGGAGAAAAATTATTGAAGAGTATTGCTTGATTTCTAAGATTGAACCTAAGGATGTTAGTGAAGCTTGTAAAGATGAAAATTGGGTTAAAGTAATGGAAGAAGATTTGAATTAGATTGAAAAGAATAATACATGGATTCGTGTTCCTAGATCTAAGGATAAAAATGTGATTGGAACTAAATGGGTCTTCCAGAATAAGTTGAATGAGCAAGATGAAGTGGTTAGGAATAAAGCTAGACTTGTTTGTAAGGGTTATTCTCAGATAGAAGGTATTGATTTTGAGGAGACTTTTGCTCGGGTAGCTAGAATTGAAGTTGTTAGATTATTTATTGCTTATGGTGCTTACAAAGATTTCAAAGTTTATTAGATGGATATCAAGTCAGCCTTTCTTAATGGTGAGCTAGAAGAAGACGTTTATACTGACAATCTGATGGTTTTCAATTTACAGATCAGAAAGATATGGTTTGCAGGTTGAAGAAAGCCCCAAGAGCTTGGTATGCTAGATTGGATAAGTATTTGATAAAACTTGAATTTAATAAAGGTACTATTGATAGTAATTTGTACTTCAAGATTGATAATGATAGCATTCTGATTGTTGAAGTATTTGTTGATGATATTATTTTTGGTGGAAATGATGGTTTGTGCAAGAAGTTTATTGAGGATATGCAGAATGAGTTTGAGATGTCTATGATTCATGAAATGAAATTCTTTTTGGGATTGCAAATTACTCAGTTAGATAAAGGTATTTTCATATCACAATATAAGTATGTAAAGAATTTGTTGAAGAATTTTGGTATGGATGATGTAAAGATAGTTGGTACACCTATGGTGACCGGATGTAACTTGACTAAGAATGATGATTCTCCGAAAGAAAATCAAACTACATACAGATCTATGATTGGTGGATTGTTGTATTTGACTCAAACTAGACTAGATATTATGAATGTTGTTTATCTTTTTTCTAGATTTCAAGATGATCCTAAGGAATCTCATGTTGTTGTTGTTGAGAGAATTTTTCAGATATTTAAAAGGGATAGTTAATTTTAGTTTATGGTATCCTAAAGATGATGATTTTACTTTGAGTGATTTTAGTGATGTTGATTGGGCATATAATATTGATGATAGAAAGAGTACTAGTGGTGGTGCATTTTTCTTGGGTAAGAGATTGGTTGCATGGATGAGTAAGAAGCAGAATGCTATATCTTTATTTATTGCAGAAGTTAAATACATTGTTGCTGCTAGCAATTGTACTTGAGTGGTATGGATGAAGCAGATGTTGAAGGATATCGAAGTTATTTTTTATGAGCCTACTGGTATATACTGTGATAATTCAAGTGCTATCAATATTTATAAGAATATGGTGTTGCATTCTAAGACCAAGCATATATCAATCAAGTTTCATTTTTTGAGAGAGAAGGTGAATGAGGAAGAAGTCGGATTAGAGTATGTATCTACAAAGGAACAAATTTCAAATATCTTCACGAAGCCTTTGCCTAAAGATACATTTGAGTATCACAAAGAGAAGCTAGGGGTGATTGCCCCTCCTGATGAGAACTAAAATGCATGGAGTTGCATCAGTCAAGTGGACATCATAGAGATATCTTATGATCTAGATTGATGATTGAGATTGCTACTTAGGGGGGAGTAGTCAGTGTTGTGATTCAAGTGTTCAGATTTGTGAGTTTGTTCTAAGGGGGAGAGGTTATGATTTGTATGTACCTTTTTCATTGATGTCAAAGGGGGAGAGAAGCATGTGAAAAACTATTATATCATGTGTTGATCTTGGAGGAGATTGTTGAGAGTTATGGGAGATTGTTGATTGTTTTTCACATTCATATGTTGCCATCAATGTCAAAGGGGGAGATTGTTGGATATTGTTGAGAAGTTTGCTGGAATGATATGTTGTCATTGATGTCAAAATATTTCTCTGTATTCAACTGTTGCAGTCAGATTGGATGATTTGGTTTGATCAGTGTGTTGCAGAGAGTTGTTGTGGGTTAAAAAATTGTAGATAAGTATCTCTAGTTGATTCAACGAAAGTTTCAGAGGTCTACATGGTGATTGGATTGAGTTGTGAGATCAAGTATTGAGGTTGGTTTTTAAGTTGTTTGTGTTATTTAGTGTTCTAGATTCTTCTCTAGAATTGAAATATATTGGTTTATATATTTGGAAAAGTGTTTGGGACATTCAGGTGTGTCCTTAATTCATATGGCTCATAATTTGGAAGTTCCTAAGTGAATTTTTTAGTTTGACGACAAGTTTAGTGTGTGTTCTTGAGGTTTGGTATAATGATGAAGATTCTAGTAAGTGGTGATATTGTGGTTGTTGTTGTGGTAATTCACGTCGCTTGTGGATGTTTCTAGATCGTGTTCTATTTGTGTTGTTGGTATGCATTGATCATTGTGCACGTTATTGATCATTTTCTTGATTCGGTGGTGTTCTTTGTGTTATGCAACATTCATGTTGATTATAGCGTGTTGCAGATGTTCGAGGCATAATTATTGATGGTGTTTCTTGCATGCAGTGTTGGTTTAGGTACGGACTATGTCTTAGCTGACATTTTTTTGGTTTGCATGTATTGTTGTAGCGTGTGAGGTTATTGCTTTGTAATTTGTATTGAGGGTTGAATCGACCTTGATATATAGGTTGATGATTTGTATAAATATATGTAATAATAATGTGAGAGATATATCTGTGTGTGTGAACATTGATTTGATCTTTCAATAGCAAAGGAGAAGTGTGAAGAAGTGTGGAGAAGTGTGAAAGTGTAGAGTTTGTGTTATGTGCTTAACCAGAACTGTAACCAAGCATGAGTAGATGTTATTTTATCAGTTCATGATCCTTCGGATGTAATTCCAATGTTTTTATAAGGCAATGAGCCTTCCTAGGGTTGTAGCCCTTCTTGTTATTTGTATTTGAGTAGTGAGCTCTAGCCAATGTACTTAAATGCATGAGCATTCCCATTTTAATATTACATTTACTCATAACAAGGGATTGTCTCATTGTGGGTAGGTTCCCATCATAATTTTTCCCTTAATCAGGTTTTCCATATCAAAAATCTTGGTGTTATGTGTTATTGATGTGGTGTTGATTTGTGCTTTCACTACTAATTATCAGATCTGAATTTGTGTTCGAGTTTAGTAAAGTCTATGAGGAAACTGATTCACCCCCCTCTTAGTCTGTTGCATTGTTGCCAATAAACGCTTTAATAAGTAATTTGGAGAATTACAACAGAGCAGCAAAATAGCTACAATAGGTTTAAAGTTGATTCCAAGGGTGCCAAAGTCCATAAAGATGTAAGAATAATGATTCATGAAGGTATGCATTTATAACAGTGATCCAAAATAGTGCAGGGTAGACTCCTTTGTTTCCATAAAAATGAAGAAATCCTTATATTGTTTTTGTTTAAGACATTGGCGGTATTTTACCAAAACTCCATATGTGTCACATCGGAAAGAATCATATCAATGAAACACCAAAGGTTAATAAGATAGAAAGGATGGTTTATCAAAAGGCAAAGTCATATAGAAAACCCGTTCATTGAGGAGACATATATAATCTCTCTCTAAAATATGAAAATCAGTGTGACATGAAGGGTCTACTAAGATGGAGAAGGGTTTTATTGAAGAGCAATGTCACATTGAAAGAAAAGATGTCAAGGAGACATATGAGGATCTCTTCGACATATTGATATTCGATGTAACAATGGATGCCTAATAAAAGAAAATAATGTCTCATCGAAAGGTCTTGTCTCATTGAAAATATGATATACTCTAAACAATCCATGAAAAGGGGTGCTAAGTCTCTTTGATGTAGATGATGATAAAAAAGTAATGTTGTACCAAGAGAATGTCATGTCAACATGAGTTTTCCCACTAAGGCAATTAATGATCATTTTGACATGATTTTAAGAGGCACAAATAAAATCTCCATTTTAGATTCAAAATTATCTCTGTGCATAATCAACACCTGTGAGAAAATTCAAAGGCTATTGAAGAAAAATAAAGAAAAATTGAAGATCAAACATTATCAGAGATTCGGTTCACAAAGATCTAAGTAAGTACCTGAATCAATGAAATAGTGTGGATATTTTATTTTGTCCTTTTTTTTTGAAGAACAAAATGAAAGGAACATCAAAAAATCCTAGGGTTAGGCAACAAAAAGAAAAGGCAACTCAAGAGGAAACCCAAGAAGAAATAAAAATTAAAAGACACAAGAAAGAAGTGAGACATCAAAACTAAGATTTAATGGACCAATTCCTTGACTCTGGCCCTAAATCTAAAATGACAGATCAGTTAAACCCTGACATAGAGCAAATAGGAGACAAATTTGAAAATCTAGGAGATGTATGGACTCTGCAAAGAGGGTATGAATTGTTCTTGTACCATTATAGGAGAAGGAATAGAGCAGCACCAATATGTAATCCATGGGTTTACAACTTCGGAAAATTGGTAACCCCCAATATTTTCATAAATGTGGACTTAATAGTAACAGTTGCCAAAAATTATAATCCATAGACAAGAACAATATATGATGTTGCAAGGGAGTCATTATTACCAATAACAAGAGATTACCTTTCCAGGGTGTTTGACTTAGATCTCTCGTATGACAAGCCAATTGATTAGTACTTTGTCCAATGAGTACTAAAAATTAGAGGTGTATAGGAGATGGAGGCTACCGTCTCACAAATCCAAGGATAAAAATAAGCCTAAAATATTTGATATTGATGAAAAACCGCCATTTCATGTAGAGTTATTTGAGAAATATTTTAGATATACCTAGTAATGAAGAATGCATTAATGATATGTTATGTTGTCATTGATGTCAATTGAACCGGTAATGATATTGTTGTAATATTGTTACTATAACCAGTAGGAAGAATTTGTGAGGAGAACCGGTAACCGGTGTAAAAAGGTTAAACCCTATCTTTGTAATGTAACCGATAGACCCTAATAATTGTTTTTGTTAAACCCTAACCAATTAAGGTTGTTGAATTGGTTATGTTGGTTTATGATCTGATATTGAGCAGTAATGATGGTGACACATATGGTCATTGTATGAAGACAAGTTCAAATGTTTTGGCACGTTGTTTGTCAAGGGAATCAGCAAATGTATTGCATCTAATGCAAAGTGTGTGATGAGTTACTGAGCTTGATGAAGCGGTAATCAAGGAGCGGTTGAGGTTCTCTTGATTGATGTGAAGAGATTGCTATGTAATTCCAACAGTCATACTTGAACCGACTTGTTTGTAATCTCTATAAGAGATTTAGGTTTTTTTTCTTTTACCGACCCGATTGATTTGTTTATAAGGTCGATGAAGCTCTCTAGTTAAAGGTGTTGGCAGAAATTAGTTGAGTGTGTGGTTACCAAACTAGATGATGAGTCTGCAATTTGAGTAAAGGCAAATAGGAGCATAAAAGGATATGATCAAGCAAATGTAGTGCTATTCAGACAGATCAACAAACTCATGTTGTTTTCTAATAATTACAACAGAATTGAAATCCCCTAACCGAGTAAGATCTAACAAGCTTGGTTACTTATTAAATCCTCTAACAAGGTAGTCCATTAGATTGGATTTTCAAATCCTCTACTAAGGTTACTCCTTACAAGGTATTGCTTCTAACAAGGCATTTGTAGTCAATCCCTTAACCGGGTGATTCCTATCAGGATCAATTCTTAATAGGACTTTTGTAAAGCTTTAACAGGCTTGGCTCCTAACAGGATGAACTTCAAAAGAGTTCATATATTATCTTGTGAGTCTCATCTCACTATATTTTTTACCTATTTGGGTTTCCACATCAAAAATACCTATGTCATGTGGTGAATGTTTTTGTGGTTATGATATTATGGTTGATTTGATTAGCTACTTAACTATTCTGATAAGGTATGATAACTAAAAGCATTAAGAAATGAAATATGTTGACATATGATAAAGCATTTGGATGTTTACAAGTTTAATGTTATTTACTATTAAGTTGTTGTAATAGTCAACCAGATTTTCTTATGAGTAATTACAGTGGTATTTCATTTGATAAGTTTACTTTGTGTGATTGAGATTGATATTGGGAAAGTTTGTATCAGTTTTTCTATTTACTGATTCACCCCCCCTCTCAGTAATCTACCAAAAGCTTATTCTTTCATCATACCATCAATTGGTATCAAAGCATCTCAAGTCCTCTAAGATCTAATCCTAACGGCTTGAGGAAAATATCTGCTAGATCATGATGAAGAAGGAAGGTTCAAAGTTCAACAAAGAAAACTATAGGATATGGAGTGACAGAATGAATATTTACATCAAGAGTTTGGGAAGCCAGTATTGGGATCATGTAGATACTAAGTATATTGCACCTGCTGGGATTCTGGCTGAAATTCTAGTTATTCATAGTGAATAACTACCAGTGCATCACAATCCACCTTTATATCCTTCAACATTTGCTTCATCCTTAAAACTTGTGTATAGTTAGTAGAAGCACCAACATACTCAGCTTCAGCAATAGATAAAGAAGTACATGACTATTTCTTGTTGATCCATGAAACCAACTTCTTTCCAAGAAAGAAATCTCGACCGGAAGGACTTTTTCGGTCATCAACATCTCTAGCCCAATCAGCATCTGTATATGCACATAAAGTAAATTTATCTTCCTTAGGGTACCACAAAACATATTCTGATGTACCTTGCAAGTATCTAAATATCATTTTCACCACACTCTCACGATTTTCTCTAGGATCACTGTGAAATCTTGAAATAATACAAACAACATTCATAATGTCAGGCCTAGTCTGAGTCAAATAAAGCGGACCTCCAATCATAGATTTGTATCTTATAGGATTTAACGACACAGAAACATCTTTTCTTGTCAATTTCTCACTTGTAACCATAGGGGTACTTACCGGTTTAGAATCTCCCATATAAAATGTATTTAATAATTCCTTAGCATACTTAGTTTGATAGATAAAAATACCTTTGTCAGTCTGAGTAATCTACAAACCTAATAAAAATTTCATCTCACCAATCATAGACATCTCAAATTCTTTCTCCATTTTCTTAGAAAATTCTATGCATAACTTATTTTCACCCCCAAAAATAATGTCATCAACAAATACTTCAATAATCAGTATAACATCATTAGTGATTTTATAATATAATTTATTGTCAGCACTATCCTTTGTAAAACCAAGCTTCAAAAGATATTTATCCAACCTTGCATACCAAGCTCTAGGTGCTTGTTTTAATCCATATAAAGCTTTCCTTAACCTACAAACCATGTTTATATCATTTGATAGTGGAAAACCATCAGGTTGCTCAATATAAACTTCTTCATCAAGATCCCCATTCAAAAATGCACATTTAAAATTCATTTGATAAACCTTGTAGTTTTTATAAGCAGCATAGGCAAGAAATAATCTTACAGCTTCAATCCTAGCTGCAGGTGAAAAAGTCTCTCCATAATCAATTTCTTCCTTCTAAGAATATCCTTTACAAACCAATCTAGCCTTATTCCTTATAACTTGACCATCATCATTCAATTTATTCCAAGAAACCCATTTAGTTCCAATAAAATTCTTATTTTTAGGTCGAGGAACCAAAGTCCATGTATTATTTTTCTCAATCTGATCTAATTCTTCTTCCATAGCTTTCAACCAATATTCATCTTTACATGCCTCAATTACTGATACTAGTTCAACTTGTGAAATTAGAAATTCCTCATTAGTTTCCAGTCTTCTTCTTGTCATCACTCCATTGCTCTTATCTCCAATGATCTGATCTTCTGAATGATTCAATATCACATACCTAGGAGTTCTTTGACTCTCTGTTCCTCTTCCATGTTCTTTAGTTACTGTAGAATTTTCAGATACTGTTGGAGTAACTGGTTCAACATTATGTTCCGGTAAAGGTGCTACCAGTTCAGATATAATCATTTCCACTGTCGATTCCTTCTCATAAACTTTGATTTGACTTTTGTTAATCTCATCTACTTTAACATTAGCACTCTCCACAATTCTCTGCAATCTCTTGTTATAACATCTATATTCTTTGATTTCATTACAATAACCAAGAAATATGTCTTCATCACATCTAGGATCAAATTTTCCAATGATATCATCTCTCATGATATAATATTTACTACCAAAAATTTTGAAATACTTAATTGTAGGTGTATTGCCAAACCATAATTCATAAGGTGTCTTACTGGTTTCTCCTTTGATATGTACTTTGTTGAATGTATAGATGGTTGTGCTCACTGCTTCTCTCTAGTAGATATGAGGTAGACTAGCTTCCATCATCATTGTTCTAGCAACATCCAAGATAGTTTTGTTCTTCCTTTCCACTGCTCCATTTTGTTGAGGTGTCTGAAGAGCAGAAAATTGTCTTCTTATACCATGCTTCTCACAGAAGTTATTAAACTCAATGGATGTGAATTCTTCACCATGATCTGACCTTAAACATTTAATCTTCAATTTTGTCTCAGTTTCCACTTTAGCCTTAAATATTTTAAACTTTTCAAATGCTTTAGATTTTTCTTTTAGAAAAGTAACCCACATCATTTTAGAATAATCATCAATGATTAGCATGAAATATCTATCACCTTGAAAAATTTTAACTCTAGCAGGGCCACACAAATCAGTATGAATAAGATCAAGAACATCATTTGATTTATCTTGTATACTCCTAAAAGAGGTTCTGACCTATTTACCCTTTTGACATTCTTTACATACCGGATTATAGGGCTTCATAATCTTAGGTATATCCCTAACTGCCTTAGTTGAACGAACCGTTATAATGCAATCAAAATTAATATGACATGGCCTTTTATACCATAACCAACTCTCATCAATCTGTGTAATAATACATGTCTTCTCACCGGAGTTCAAATGAAATGTGTTACCTTTTGTTTGTGTACCGGTTGCAATCTCCAAACCAAATCTATTAATAATTTTGCATTTTCCATCCTTGAACTGTAATTGGAATCCCTTATCTACCAATTGTTCTACACTCAAAGATTATGCCTTAAACCTTCAACATAATAAACATTGTCAGTATTGTTCTTACCATCCAATGATATATTTCCTTTTCCTTTGATCATGCATGCTTTGTCATCTCCAAATCTAACTAGGCTGCCATCAAATTCTTGCAAAGATAGAAACTTCCCTTTATCTCCAGTCATATGATGTGAGCAATCGTTGTCAATTACCCATTCATCCTTGTCTTCAATTTTAGCAACAAGTGCCTTCTCTTTAGGTACATTCTCTTCTAGTGTCGGCTCATCTTCCTTGATAGCCAGGAACACCCATTCCTTCCTATTGCCAGAACCACTAGCAGAGTCTTCTGTTGGTTCATCATCAGAATTAGTAATGCCTTCCTCATCCGCTGTGTAGCATGATTTGTCTCTATTTTTCTTGTACTTATACTTGTTCTGATATCCAAGGTTAGCCTTAAATAATCTTCTAACTCTTTCTTCAAATCTTGAATTCCTTTCAGGATATCTAGATGCAAAATGACCAATCTTATTACATGCAAAACATTTAAAAGGTGCTTTTCCTTCATACTTACTTCCTACCGGTCCTTTAGGTAGTCTTCTAGCAAATAGTGCTTCAAGTTGCTCAAACTCATCATCTTCTCTCTTCATATCTTCTAATTCCTTTGCATATAAATCATTCCAAACTTTCTTACCGGTTGCAGATGTAGATGCATGAAAAGAAGGTTTAGTCTTCACGGCTCTAGAAGGTCCAAATTCTTCAAGCTCAAAAGTAGATAGTTTCCCAACCAAAGTATCTTTGTTGACAGATGTATTAGCCATTATTCTCAACTCATTAATAGAAGTAGCATTCATTTTGTAAGCTGATGGTAGGGCTCTCAGAACTTTAGAAGTAATTCCATCTTCAGTCAGAGTTCCACCACAACACTGAAGTCCCATAACAATCTCATTTACCCTTTCCATGAATGCAGTAATCCTTTCATCTTCTTCCATCTTCAGGTTTTCATATCTCACCTAGTAACCATCAAGTTTAGCAATCTTCATTGTACGGTCACCTTCATTAATAATCTCCAACTTATCCCATATAGCCTTTCCAGATGATTTGATGATTAATCCCATTATTTGTTGATCAGAAAGTGCAGACAAGAGGACTTCTCTTACTCTACAAGCATTCTCAAGCTCCTTATCCAGGTTTTCTAGAGGAGGATTCCAGATCCTGGATTATAAGGTGTGACACTATTCTATGTGATCTCCCAAATCGCCTTGCCAAGACATCTCAGATGAGTCTCCATCTGAATCTTCCATACTATGTAATTTGTTCCATTAGGCCTAGGAATATCTCTCCAAAATATAGCTCCAGAAGAAATGGATGAACTTGAACTATTAGTTACCATAGGATCTTCCTCAAGTGGTTAAGCTTTCTATAGAGAGGACCAACGCTTTGATACCAATTGTTAGATAGTTCAAATAACTAGAAGACAACTAAGAGGGGGGGTGAATCCGTTGTCATGGATTATCAAAATAATTCACAATTAACTTTAATACCATAACCCAAACATTAATATCAGAATAGTAGTTAAACCAATTAAACATAAACAATAATCATACAATAAATACTATCCACATGACACCAAGATTTATATGTGGAAAACCCGGTAAAGGGAAAAACCATGGTGGGAAGCCTACCCACAGTCAGATAATACTTCTACAATAAGTATGTGAATTATAATTGAGGGGCTTGCACTTGCAGGAAGGCCAACAGCCTAGAGTGCACTGCTCATCACAAAAGGAGACACACTGACTACATAGAAATCCATACTACAATCTGGAGAAGTGTTGAACTTCAAAGATAGCATCTCCCATGCCTTAGTATAGTTCTAGTTAAGCTCAATACGAGAGGACTAAATCCTCTACCTAACCCAATTCTATCTCCAATGATCAACCAAAGCCTCTATATGAATGATATTACATTATTCGCACATTACATCCCTTAATCATGACCTCTAACATAACAATCATGATCTACAATGAGATCTTACACCTATATATACAAACCCTTGACCATAAACAATTAGGTCAAATACCAAATAATAAACCAATTACATAATTACAAACCATGTCACCCTTAGACAAAACAAATGATATCCAACACATAAGACATCTTGGAAACACATCGAGAGGTCCAATCCACACATTACATTAAAGTCAGTCCATAACCTAGATCAACCAGGACCCAATATAGGTGC
This sequence comes from Cryptomeria japonica, assembly GCF_030272615.1. Lineage (NCBI taxonomy): Eukaryota > Viridiplantae > Streptophyta > Pinopsida > Cupressales > Cupressaceae > Cryptomeria > Cryptomeria japonica. Next base: position 336,692,835 of record NC_081410.1, read on the forward strand.
ACACGCTAAACCAATGATCCCAATCCACCAAGTCTCAAACATGATCACCATGAGCATCTTAAAAACTCCATCAAAAGTTGTACCAACACCACTTATGCAATTCATCAAAGATCTTCATCAAAATCTTTGCCGGTGAAACCCTCGCCAAAACCAAAAACCAAGATTCTAAGCAATCAGGATAGCATCTGATCACCAGACCAAAACAAACTAACTGAATATGAGTAAGAGTATCATGAACAATCCAATTCCATCACCAAATCATACCGAAGCCTACTAGATCCAAATCAACCAAAAACCACTCAACCTACCAAGACCAGAAGGGTACTGGTAAAGCATCCAAATAGCTAGTGTTGGCATAATTGACAAAACATCAATGCAACACATAATCAATTCCACCAAATAGCCAACAAATTTTCCAATCAAAGGAACATCTACAGGACCAAACACATTAGAATTAATAGGATCCAAAACACCACAAAATTTATGAGAACTCGAGTAAAATTAAACGTGGTTTTGTTTTCCATAAATGCAATTCTCACAGAAATAGAAGTCAAGATTACGATCATTCAAACCTTCAACAAGGCTTATATTTTTCAAGGTCCTTAGACCCTTTTCTCCAATGTGGCCAAGCCTCTGGTGACGTAACATAGTCTTCTTTGCAGGTAACTTTGCATCAAAAGAAAGAGCACCATTAGATACTCAAAATCCATGTACATCTACTGAAGGTGAATCCCTCAGATATTCCAATGAAGTATCCACAAATTTACTTTTTATAGAAGTGCTATTATACTCAATAGTTTATGCCTCTAGCTTATACAAAGTGTCGAACCTAACATCTCTAGCAATCACCATAGCACCTTTAATAATCTTGCATCCTACATCAAAAAAGACTACTCGCACACTTGCATCTATTAGTTTGCTCAAAAATAATAAATTTCATTTTAATTCAGGGATATGCAACACACTGCCAATCCTTTTTATTCTACCATTAGGAAACCTGATTCTAACTTTATCTTGACCAACAATGTCTAAATATGAATCATCACCCAAGTACACTTTACCTCCATTAAATTATTCATATTCAGAAAACCAATCTTTATTGGAATTCATATGAAAAGATGCACCTAAGCAATTCCATGCATCATTACCTACATGAGTAGCCAAAGCTGCAATGAATGCATCACCATTTTCCTTCTTAGACTATAAATCAGAATTGAACTTCTTTTTCTTTTTCTTTTATTCTTTGTAGTCCTTATGGATATGACCTAGTTTACTACAATTCCAACATATGACTTTGGACTTTCCAGGAGACTTCGATCTCCCTTTGGTTTTGGACTTATTGTGCTTCTCATTCTTTTTGCCTTTTTCCTTAGACATTCCTCGAACTGTTAGGGATTCCTTTGAACTAATGGATACCTTCCTCCGCATCTCTTCACCAAGTAGCGCACCCACCACATCTTTAGACTTCAAAATAGCCATAATAAGAGCACGAATCAAGCAAAGAATAAAGAAAGATCTAATATTTCTCCTCTTCATCCATCTTAACATCAACAAATACCAATTGAGCCACCAACATATTAAATGGTGGTTTGCAATTCGTCCACCCTCTCCCATCTTCAAGGAATACAGTTTCTTCATCAAGAAAATCTTATTCAATAAGGATTTCACATGATACATTTTACCAAGCTTCTTCCATAACTTCTTTATAGTGTCCTCTTCATGGAAACTGATTAGAACAGAGTCTACCCAACATAATCTAATTAGACCCTTGGCTTTTTGGTCCATAATATCGTAGTAAGTAGCTGCAGTAGGATCGAAGGGCCTTAAGACATTTGCATCAATAGCATTCCACAAATCTTGATCTATTAACAAATCTTCCAACTTCAGCTTCCACATCTCAAATTTACTTCCATAAAATTTCTCCACCTCTATTCTCCTTGATGAACTTGCCATTTAAAAATTCCTGCAACAAGATCAAAAAGTGTCTTCTACATAAGCTCCCACTCTTGAATTTGGATTAGTTCAAAAAACCTAACAACCCATAACTGAAACCAAAGGTGATCAGGCTCTGATACCACTTGTAAGGAAGTTAAGTAGCAGAACAACTTCCTACACTAATCTTGAGAGGAGGGTAATGCAAAAATTTTTACAAATTATTATAATAGTTATAGAAACTTAACAGAAATAGACATAATAACATTCATACCATAACACAATGATTTACATGGGGAAAACCCTTTTAGGAGAAAAACCCCACACTCCAAAAGCCACCCAATATATTATTCAGTAATAAAAAATAGATTACAATATACTTGTAGAGCAAGCTCTTCGTAAGAGTACCACTAATCAGATATTCAAAGGTAACTCAATAGCCATGAGACTCTTACAAACAACCTCTATCTCACGCACCTCATATATAGGAGATACAATATAAGAAACCATCAAACTGTATTACAAAACCATGGGCTAAAACAATCCAATAAAGTATAGCTAACCTTATCTCCAATCCATATACCCTATGACGTGTTAAAACACACATCAACACATGTCCCTCCCTTTTATAGCTCATTTATGTGTCTGATACATTTTATATTTCCTATTTCAGGAGTCCAAACTTTTGGAGGCCATAACTTGTGAACCATGTGTCTGATTCATGAACCATTGAAGTATCAAAAATCTCATAATGTTCTCTATCACCTCGTAAAATACTATGATATTTACGCCCACTTTTCAAAGAATTTTGGAAGATCTAAAGTGCCCAAAATTAAGTTTAAACATTTCATTGCACCCCTCCAAAATGGACTTTAATATCTTCAAAACTAGTTGTGATCTTGTGATGAAACCTTACTGGTATGCTTATCTATCCAACTTGAACCTTTGGGGAGAATTTCACACCATTTTGTGCTCAAATGAAAACTTACTATAAATAATAATTACATGTAAATACAAGGTTGAGACACCATTTTCCCAACATATATATAGGTCAAGAAAATAACTTGTGGACAAATAATTTGAGGGTCATGGAATATGAAAGACATGGTTTGAGAAAACTCGTTCAGATGTGGGTACTCATATGGGATAGTAAATATTCATGGTCCTAGTATTTATTGTTGGCATTATGTGAACCAATATGAGGACATAATGATATTGTATGTTGTCATTGATGTCAATATGTGATATGAAGAGAGAACCGGCATATGTGAGAACCGGTATATATGCCAAAGTAAAGTAGTATATTTGTTCAAGGTGAACATGTCAAGGTGAACCGACATGTAGTCATGGGAACCGGCACATGGAAGCATTGTATGACTACCAGTTAGTAGGTAGTTTCCACTTCAGGATTTCCGGTTGGAGTATCTCAAGCCCGTGTGACTCAATCGGTGATCTTTATGTGATGAAGTTAACATAATAACGAAGAACAGATAGTGTTGCCACGTAAGCCTTGTGCGCGTGAAGGATCTTGCATAAAGAAGAGTATTCCTATCTACCTCGGGAATGTGCGAAGTCTGTAAACAGTGATAACGTGTGATGGGTTATCAGCCGCCATGAAATCGGTGGAAAATGAATGATGGAGAATGTCTTGAGATTAGATCAAGACTGTTGCATTCAATACAGTATGATCAACGGTCAGGATTGAACCGTTTGAATTCCTTAACCTAATAGTTCTAGGGTTTAGGGTTTATGCTACTGACCTGTCTATTGTCCTATAAGGTCGATGTTGTGATTCTTTCAGAGGTTGTTGGCAAAAGTTGTGTGTGTGTATCTAAGAGAAGAGATATGTGATTCTTGCCAGACCAGAGGAGAGAAGTCATATCTGAAGAGTGTAAGTGCAGAAGGTGAAGAGGAGCTTAAGCGGATCTACATTGGCATTGAGTGCTATTATCAAGTCATTGATATACCTATTGATCTTTAACTACTTCAACAGTTGTGAAATCCCCTAATAGGGTAGCCTTAACCGGCTTGTTGAAAATTCTCTAACAGGGTAACTCGAAGCTACTGAGTCATTGATATCCTTTAGCTATTGAGTTCTTGAAATCCTCTAACAAGGTACCCTTAATAGGGTTTAACCCTTAACCGAGTATTGTAGCCATCCCTTAACCGGGTGATCCCTAACAAGATCGGTTCCTAACAGAACCTATCGTATCTATCTTTAACCAGACAAGGCTCCTAACAAAGTGGACTTCCAAAGAGTTAAAAAACAAGCTTGTGGGTATTCATCCCCACCGTGGTTTTTCCCAGTTGGGTTTCCACGTGAAAAATATGTGTGTCATGTGTGATGTTTTCTTCATGTGATGTTATGATTGTTTTCTGATTAAGTGGTGATGCATGTTGATCTTGCTATGATATGTACATCTTTGATGGTAGATTGCATGTTCATGCATTAGAGTGAAATGGGAATGAAGAGTTAGATTATATGAGAAGATAAGTGTCAACCGGTCTTTGCTTGTCTTAGTTACACAAGGTTTTGCTAGTTGAACTCTGTTGAAGGACTGGTGCTACTATTTTTCTATTAGTGCATAAGTGTTAGTTGACAAACCGGTTTAAGGTTGAGTTTTTGCCTATACTGATTCACCCCCCCCCCCCCAGTACCGGTTTGGTACTATTCGTTCATCATTATTTATCATTTATATTTTGAGGAACACTTTGTCAAACCACTGTATCAACTTTGGGGCCATCCATGTCATTATACACTCACCCCAGAGATTAAGAAATTTCTCAAACCATAGGATTATGATGAAAGGAAAATAGTAAACCATAACTGGGGAGACTGGTATGCTTTTAAAGATTATACAATGGATTTGAAGGTGTCCCTTTCCTCCCCAGGACAATGCCTAATAGAATTTCTTATTTAGAAATTGTAAGGCAATTAGTTGCTTCTAGCTCTATGCATCTTGGTTCGCATAGAAAACAATCTCTTATGCTAGGAGCATTATGCTTTAGAGAATTTGCAGTGGTTACTACTAAAGGTTATAACCTCATTAAATCAAAACTAGCTTATTATAGCCTATCACACGATGAGCCTAGAAAGAACTTTGATCCTAAAGGATTTATTAGTCAAGCAAGTAAATCACAAAGATTGCACTCATATGAGCATGTGCCCTTTGAACAAGATGATATCCTTAGAAACTTGGAGGTGGAATAAGAAATGGATAAGTTATAAGCATATGATAGGGTCATGAGGGATAAAGAATGGAGGAAGAATCATAATTTGAAAAGTTTTGATGCTTTCTCAAATATTGAGGACCCTATTGCAAGAATGAATGAAATAATTGCTCGTGTGGATGGAATAGTTAAAGGAGTTCCATCACATGTCTTTAGAAGGGAGTCCCAAAGGCTAATGTGAAAAATTATTCAAGTTTTAACTCCTCTTATGCATTTGTCACCATAGCCTACCCCCATGTTGCAAAGTGATACTAAGGAAGTGTCTGAACAAGATGGAGGTTATGTTCAAGGAGCTAACATTGACCAAGATAGAGTAATTATTGTAGAGCCACTCCTAATTGATGACAAGAATGACATAAGGTAGTTGGCTTGCAAAGAGTTTCTTTCAGATGATGAATTTATTCATACTTCTAAATTTACATCATTCCTATACAATTATAGAGGAAAGTTGTTAAGATAAGAGGTGGATGAAATCACCCCAAACAATGAGAATGATTTGTTGAAGAAACTTTAGGAGGATGTGGATGCAGAAATGAACATTATAACCCTCGCAAAGGGAAGACAACTTCTATAGGATGATGGAATTATTATCATCCTAGGATGGGATATGAACTCTTCTATTGTGTTTGATAGCTTTGTAAAAAATCAAAATACCAAAAAGAAAATGCTACCCAAGAATTTAGATAGAATATACTTTGGCTCTGGGTTTGATCCTGATAAGAAAACCTTGTTACAATGGGCATGTATCCAAAGAATAATATGCCCACTCTCATGGATACAAATAAGGTTTTTGGCCACATCATGGTACAAAGGGTGGAGAAACTAATCCTTTGATCGCTGTTGACTTTGTTGGAATCAATGAACACTGAGAGGGGGGGTGAATTAGTGTTCTACAATTTACTAGTTTATTAAACTGATTCTTAAACCACTAGTTGTAAAAGAAAGTTTAATGCAGAAACTCAAAGAAAATAACCACACAACCATAACACCATAATTTTTACATGGAAACCCTATTGGTAAACAGATTTGTCACTGTGGTTGTTTATCTGAAACTGACCCTGTTCTCCCGAAGAACAGTGACAAATGTTCCAACAGTTGGAGAGATTGTAGTAAAACCACAATCTTCCACTGCGTTTGAGATGGGGAACTCCCTCGAATGATGGGGGTATTTGGGATTTTTGTGTACTTTTAACCTAAAAGTTAAAAAGGAGAAAACATAAAACTAAGGAAAGATGACTCACAAAAACCCCAACAGTAGACATACGAAAACCAATAGAGATTCCACAACTAATAACGATTACAAAAGGGGTTTATTATCAAATAGGTTGAAACATGCAATGATGATGAAAGATGTATAATAAACCTCAACATACAAAGAGATGAGTTGTATTGTCACATGCAAGTCAAGATAATAGGAAATGATGTGATTCATCAACTATATAAATTTTGGAATAGAGAATAAACAGATTCCACTAATACACAAAAGGATTATCAATTTAACATACAAGAAAGAGATAATAATAACACATAAACACATCCAATACATATGAATTAAATGCATTATTTGTTATTCTTTTAAAAATATAAAAGTCCAAAAGCTTTGAGTACCAAATGTGAAAACCAAAAAGTTCTTTAAAGTTTCTCTACAAAATTCTGCAGAGTTTCCCCTCCGTAAAAGTTCCCCCTACAAAATAAAAAGAGCCTCGTATTTATAGGTTTATGTTGATAACCAGCCCATAACCACTTCATGTAACTACTTGGGATAACCACCCAATTCAACACTTAGAATAACTACCTTTTAGAAATGAGTTAGAAACAAGTGAGGATGACAAACTTTACAAGAACTGTCCAAATTCTAACTTGTGGTTACACAAGTGACATATTCACTTTTACAAATGAGATTTTAAAACTTGTCACCTTGAAGAAAGACAAGATTATCAATCTTTTTGATGTTGTTTTCAATCTTCTTATATTTTGCCTTTGATACTTTTTGAAGATATTCTTGGAGGTAGCCATTGTCTCAACTTGTCCTCTTTGTTGCATAGCAAAAATTGATGAACATTTCACCTTTCATTTCTAATTCTACAACCTTTGACATAGCTACAAATCTTTGACTTTCCAACATGTGTAATGTCATTTCATCATCAACCTTAATAATCTTACATCAATATACATATTAGAATACATAAATCTTGAGAGATCTTCATTGAATAACAAACCCATATCCCTCAATATGTTCCTTGTCGAGTGAAATAGTATATCAAATGCATCAATTGACCATGGTGAAAACAAACCAAACTTGTTATGAGTGAGGATGATGCCATTTTCATTTGTTTGGAAACTTCTAAATCCTTTTCATTAAAGTGATTCGATGCAAAAACCCATTTTCTACATATCTTTGCAATCATTAAATTCATCGAACCAACATTTCTAGGAAGTGACCCGTCAAAACTGTCCATTCCACTTCCTGCATGCCATTTTGTCAAAGTTATATGAATTTGGTTTTATAGCTATCAATTAGTTCACACGCCTTGTGTAAGCCTTTACATTTTATACTTAAGTTAAAAAGGTAATGACAAATACAACATTGGAAAAAAGTCCTCCATTTTATTTTATCTTGTGCTTCGATGGATCTTCGTAACCTATCTTGAACCCGCCACCTTTCGACAACTATTTTATGCACATCTTGCAATCATTGTATTCGATGAGATACCGTCTCTTTGAAGTGGACTGTCAAACAATTTGTGGGCCTTTTCTAAGCTTCCATGATCTCCATACATGCATCATTTTGTCAAACATGTCACATTTATTGTCTATGCTTCCACGATCTGTATATCTTCAATCATGGCATGTCGTGAGATGACATCAATTTGAGGCATTTTTCAACTAGTTCACTTACCTTGTCTATGCTTCCACATTTTGTGTGCATGTCTATAATATCTGACAAAAGTCTCCAATCGATATGTTATGATGGACGTCCATATATTGATGTCGGTCATCTTATATAGTGCAACAAGCATCATTTTTATATTGTTTCATTTAGCATCGCTAGTAATCTCTGCAATAACATTGTCATTGTTCAAAATAATGGAAATAAGACAGATGCAATTGCTAACTTTGCACTACAGTGGTCAATAAATAAAACTTTTTGAATATAGAAATACCTCATTCTTTCACTCAAAAGCCAATTCCTCCAATTTTGTCGATGCATATCGAACAACCATTATATTCCAATCATTGAGATGATATTTATATGAGGCATCTAATCAAACAATTCGCATGTCACTATATACTTTCACATCATGCATTCTATAATATGTATTTTGTCAAAGAATTCAGGTAGTTTTTCCATGGCTTCACTTTCTGCTAACTTGAGCTCCTCTTCAAACAATTTTGTCAAACAGTTCAATGGCTTTGTCTTTGTGAAACAAGACAACTACAACTAAACCCATTTCCTTTCATTCCTATGATGATATCTCTTTGATGCATTCTTTTGTGTTCTTTATGATTCCATATTTTGCATTTGTGACTGCATGGGTAGTTTTGAGATCATGTCTCATTGAGGCATTTTGTCAAACACTTAACATGCATCATCTATGCCCCCACGTTCTACATGAATATCTTTGGGCTCTATGACCTTTTCTCTGATTTGATCTCCACACATTCCTTTTGACTATGTCATCTATAATGACAGTTACATTCATATATAACTGTGTGATTATTTGCTTCTTACTATCCCCACTGCCCTTCATTCACTACTCTTTGTACAGGCTAATCCCTTGAGCATCTTTTATTCATCTTATGAAAAAGGTTAGAAAATAAGGTTAGAGATGCTCCATTTTGGAGCAATCCTAACCTTTTCTTTTTGAGGTTATAAATTTGGGTTAGGAATGCTCGAAAACGGAGCATTCCTAACCTTAATCTCTCAAAGGTTATAATTTGACTTTTAGGAGTTGTTGACCACGAAGTGGGAGAAAGGGGAAATGAAAATAATGGTATTTTTAAATAAACTTCTCCCCGAAATGATCATAATATTGAAACCAATTTAAAATATTAAATTATTTTTGAAAAATAATTTAAATATTTCTCATTAAAATTTAATACCCAAATTTATGAAAAATAGCCATAACTTTTAAATGGTAAGGAGTTAGGCTCTAAAATTTGAAACACATGTTGATGGTAGGGAAATGAGAAAATACCCTCATTTATTCCTCATGAAGTTACCTAGGGTGACAGATTTTAATTATTTGTGAGCGAGGGATGTCAAAATTTGAAAGTTTAAAATATGGCAAACTGTGAACTAGGCTCAAGCAAAAATTGGTCATATGGTATAAAATGATGCTTAGGACATGTTCACAAAATGATTTCCCTCAACTATTTGTAATTTTCAAGACTCATCCATTTTTAACATTTTGACTGACAACAACCTTGGATCACATGCTCACTCATTACATATAGACACATATTTGGGCCTTCAAAATTGGGACCAATTTGAAGTTCAGATTTTGGGTATGTCAAATATGGGGCAACAAACCCAAAAAGAGAAAAACCACGGATTTCAACCCGTAATATTATTATACTATGGCCAGTAGTAGAGCAATCTTGCAAAAGAGGAATGCACTTGCATTCAGGCACACTACCTAGAGCTCACTACACAAATACAAAACAGGGCTGCAACCCCGGAGGACTCACTGTCCTACAAATGAGATATAAAAGAAAATACAATGTCTAAAATAGAATATAGCATCTACAAATGCCAAAAATTAGTTCTGGTTAAGCTCAAAATGATCAATTATCACTGATCTAAAAAATTGCTCTGTTCTGCTCTGCTGCCAAATACCAGATCATCAAAACTCAATATGCACACATGAAATTGTGCCCAATCGCTCTCAAAAAAAAATTGCACACACACCATCACCCAAAATGTTCATCCAAGTCGATCTTATATATCTGCACCACCAAAATAGATCTCCAACAAGTCGGCTTCACAAAACTGCGAAATATGAAATGTGTAGTCTCATGTCGGCTCAATCCATCACAAATCCATATACTGGACCTAAAACATATGATTAAAAGCTTCACACGCAATGGCACAAACTCCTTGAACACAACACCAATCACTGAAATCATCCCTACAATTTTGTAACACATGTTACCTAACTTGTCCACACAGTAACTCTGCTCTTCTAGAATCACTAGATACCAAACAAAGAGTCATGCACTAGAATTGATACCGAAGGCTACAATGACAAGGTGATCTTCCTTAAACAACCAATCAACTATCCTAATCACCGCAACCAAAACTACATCATTGAAAATGAATTGTGCTTATTGAATTTGTACACTGTGTTTACACTCTGTCGAACGTATGCCTAAAGTCAATATGACTTTCAATAGATCAAATCTACAGGTACCAGGTAGGATTACTAGGTTGAGTTTCCATCAATGAAAACCCCTAAGTAATCTACATGCATCTATCATCACCAAAGAAGTGTCTCTTTCCAACAATCTCTCCCTTTGGCATTGATGGAAACACTATGAAAAACAATCCAAAACATTAATTAAGGTGCTAAAGATGTATGCATGTACTTGTATTCCCTTAAGATTTGATGGTACATCTTTTCCCAAAGTAGTTACTGCAACCTGTTGAGCTCCAAGCCAAGTGTCCAACTGGTGAGTTATTAGACTCCTTAATTCTCCTACTCTTCTTATAATCTACTCTTTCTCTTTATACAAGCTCTTTATTTTATCAATTAGATCTGTTATATGAGCTTCAAAATTACTAGGAAAATCTAAATGAGGGGCAAAATATTGTGCAATTCCAGCCAACTGACCTTCATCATCCCTTATTTTCTTGTCAATGTCTATTGTAAATTTAGGCAAAATGAGGCATGACTTAAATATCTTACCACCTTCAATTAGGGCATCCTCAACACTTTTTACAGTAGTCTTCAAAATGACTCGGTCACCTTCAATCTCGTGCAAAGTTGTTTTCAATGACATAGCCTCTAGTAAGCTTAAGAGTATGTTACATAAATTTGAATCAGATTTTGAGTCATTAAAGAAAGTCGTTGATGAAGTAGTTCTGAAAAGATTTTAATTCTTGAATAGGAGATAGAGTACGTAAATCAATTAGTCCATGTGAAAAGTCATCTTCGTTAGTTTTAATCTACTTGCCTTTATCAGTGGCTCTTTCCATGGTCACTGGAGCCTTATCAATCTGATCTTCCCCTTTCTCTTTCATTGCCTTGTCATCTATGTTCACTCCTACATCCTTCTCATTATTTCCTTCTTTCCTATTCATCTGAAAATTTTCCTATCTCCTCAATTATCTTCTCAATGTTAAACTCAATCACTGGAGGGTCTGCTATAGCATCACCAGACTCATCAATTATGTGGTTAGCAGTAGTATCATCTGCAACTTCCTGCTCTACCGGATCAATCTGTTCAAATGACTGATACCTCTGATCACGGGGAACTTATGTCGATACTTCCAAGATGGAAGTGTCTTCTAGAAATTCTTCTCCCGATAGGGAATCATCCATCTCCATATTGATCTGATAATTAGTTTTCTTTCAAAAATTTCTCTAGAATACCCTCTATATCTTTAACCACTTCATCGACTTTTTCAAACATTATTTAAGTTACTTTGTGTTTTCTCCAGAAGTTTTCCTTAGTAAATCCCAAAATTCTTTCTATTTCATCCTTTGTTACATCAGGACATAGTTTTACTAAGGTATATTCTTTCAACCTCTCATCCTCTAAACCGGTTGTGTGTCTCTGGACATCCAAGATATCATATAACTCCTTTGGGATCATAGATGATAGCTCAATCAATTCTTTACTAAAAGAGTTCATATAATGTATGACTGCTTCCTCAATGGCTCTCTAAAAATTTTCATTGGAATGCTCATAATATACATAAAGGTTTGTCAAATTGCCTTCTTTTACTATTTTGTCTTTAATCTTTTGTATCGGATGCACAATAGTGTAAGGACCTTCAATCTTACCTGATTTGAGAGCTTCATCTACTTTTTATTTCTTATTGCTTGCTCTCATTCTTTCAGATGGCTTGCCTTGTGTTTTAGCTTTCTTTGTAGGTGGAGCTTCAATGGATAAGGGCTTCTGGACTACCCTAGCATATGTGGCAGTCTTCTTTACTACTCTAACCTCTTCATCTGATTTGGTTTCTTCTTCCACAACAACATACTTTCTCATTGGCTTCTCCTTCTTCTTTTCAACTCCATGGTATAGGATGATTGTGGCGTAGGTGTAGGGACTACCTTCTGCACACCGGAGGGGTATAGACTTACTTTGCTTAGCCTTGGCCTACTGAGGTTTCACCATATCTTCCTCCTTTAATATATTTTTCTCTCTAGCCCTCTACACAACTTTTTTAGTTATGCCCATTTTCTTTGCAAGTTGTTCAACTTCCTTTCTAACCTTTCTCTTCCTTCTAGCCTCATTAAATTGCTTGTGTAGGATCAAGTCTTTTTCTTTAAAAGTGTCAATTTTTTCCTTGTTTTCATCCACTAGTTTACTAAGGAGGTGTTGAGAATAGGTGTCAAGTGTGAGTTCATCCACGTCATAACCCATTGGTAGGATCAAAATTATTCTAGGCTCAACTGCTTCCATTTGACATTGGTCTTTATCTACCATGAAGCATATTGTGTTTTCATACTTCTCAACTATGGTCTTTGGAATTCTTTGTCTACCCTGCATCAACTCCTAAAAAGTTTTAAAGTAACCCCATAAGGCAGATTTATTAGCAACTGCATCACCAACACCTTGCAAACCTTCTTTGATTTGAACTTCCATCGGTTTGTCATATGCCCATTAAACCTTTCCATTTCAGGAATCTCATTCAAGAAATACAGAGCCAAGCAAATGATCAAGGAACTGAATTTGAACACATACTTCTTGTCTTGTTTGATCTTCTTTATGTTGCTCATTAGCTTGCTAAGAAGTACTATACACAAGTCATACTTCTTATTTTCTTTAAGCATCTAATAAGCTACATAAATCACAGTACCGGATTCTGAATTTTTCCTTCTTGATTGATATACCTTATAACCAGTAACCATAGAAGAAAATCTTACATCAAATTCCATAATATCACTAATGGTCATCGATCTATTGTCATTTTTTGAACCGGTTACCTTCATTATGTTAGGATTCCAATAGATACTGAGAGGGGGGGTGAATCTGTATCTAACCGGTTGCTAGATTTTCTTGACTTAAAATATGTAGAGCATATTAATACAGTGTACTGGTAAGCAGAAAGTTATGCAATAAACAGAGATAAAAACAACCACATGAAAATCACACCATAACACAAGGACTTAACGAGGAAACCCGGTGTGGGAAAAACCTCGGTGGGATTTCTGACCCACAATATTCAGTTACTAGCCAATAAGAGAATATTACTGCTACAAGAGGGGCCTGCACATGCAGGAAGGCCAATTGCCTAGAGCTCAATGCTCAAATACAAAATAGGAAGTCTCACTGACTTACAAAATGGATTATATAAATCCAGTGTCTTGTACTACTTCAAAGTAGCATCTATAATGCCAGATCTAGTACCGGTTTATGCTCTGCTTCTTACATAAACCCTTAACCTATAATTCGCATAATAGGTCTGCCTTATTTCGCCTAATTACATTCCACTTCCTTACCCAAAATGTTCTACATTGATCTCTCTTATATAAGAGTCATTTTACAACTTGCCAAGTTGGCTTACAATGATTTAACAAATAATAAACAAAATATATTACAACAAAAATCATGTTGGCTTTTGTGCCAGTATGCTTCCTTTCACTGCCGGTGTCAGTGATCTGAGTGCCGGTGTAGAGTCTGATCTTGCTAGTGCCGGTGGAATGCCTTTCCGGTGTCATAGGATTGTAAGGTTGTCATCAATGACAAAACCTTCAATCACCTACAATGTCTCATTGGAGTGTGCATATGCCAACACATTATAGTGGTGTTCTTCACATTTTGGAGTGCATGAACTTCATCGGGTGCACTCAAATAGGTAACTGCTTGAATAGATTTCTTTGTGATTTTTAAGGGTTTGTCTAGCCATAGGAATTCATCATGGATTCAACTTAGTACATACCTTGTCCATTCATCCTCATCGAATATCGAGAAGTAAACATACTGAATGAAACCCTTTTCCTCCAAATTCTTAAAATCTGATTTCATATTGCTAAAATCATCAACCATGTGTTGAGCATATGGGGATAGCAGGTTTGAATTCCCCAATTCTTCAATGTTTCAGTGTATGTAAGCCCTAATATCTTCGTTGTGTAAAACTTCATACAATACAAAAGAAAATGCACCATTCGGATCATCTTCTACTGACTTAAATGGATGCTTCTTAAATATTGGCCTTTCTCTTTTAGTAATTTCCACAACAAGAGGAGTAGCTATGTCAGATAATGATGTCATTTCAAAGCTTTAGAATATGAACTGATAGATCGAGAATAGATAAATAGCTTTTTGATCACGATCGGATACAAGGAGTCTCTATCAAATCATTGAAAGCTTAGATTTCATTGTTAAATCTCTTTCACTCTACTGCTCTTCTCTTCTTCTTGTTTGCAATGTGAGGAATGAAAGAAAAAAATGCCCTTTTATCATTTGAAAACCTAACTTTAGCTACAATAAATGCTTAACCCTAAAAAAGCTTTTGGATGCCTCATTCTGCATCAACTCGCTCATCAGAATCTCAAATCAACATGAATTCTTCCAAACATCCCATTATTTATCATGGTGTTCATCATCCCATTATTCATCTTACTTTTGCATTGACTTCCATATGACCAAATTTACCACAAACAAAGGATTTACCATTGAATTTATAGTCATGATGTTGTCTTATCGAAGGTTTCTTGTCCTTCTTATGATTACTTTGACCAGAATCGAAGGACTCAAATCCAAGTCCTCATGTGTATTTCCCATGTCTCTGAATTTCTAGCATCTCATCTAACCGAGCTGAACTAGCTTTGATTTTTTATTCATACTCATTAGTAGTAGTCAACTCATCTCTCAGAATTATGATCTGCCTTTCAAGTTCTTTTCCATCATTCTTTCTTCGCACCAATTCAAGCTTCAACTGATCATTCTCATATGTCAATCTGCAACATTCATCAACTTTGTCCTTTAGTGATTGAATCAAAGTTTCTTCATTCTTCTTATAGTCTTCAATCTCCTTTGTTATCTTCATTACAATGGATTGCATCTCATTCTTCAAAATTGCATTCTCTCTAGCCAACTTCTCACGTTCATCTATCTTGTCTTGTAGGGCTTGATTGTCAACACTTTGATCTTCTTTCTCCTTCAAATTTTCCATCAGCTCCTTTCTCTTTTCTCTAGAAGTTCTCACTTGATCTTTCAGGATTTCAATGAAGTCTTCAGTTGTATTCAAGCTCCTTTTCAGAGAACTTACTTCATTTCTTATTGTATCAAGATCTTCAAGTGCCAAATTAAGCAGTTTCTGCAAACTGGAGTCCATTGATTCAATCTTTTGGACCTTCCTCAAGCTATTAGGCTTCTTCAGAGGAACTTAGATCTGATAAAAATTGTTGGAATCAATGAACACCAAGAAGGGGGTGAATCAGTGTTTTGCATTTTATTAGTTTACTAAACTGATTTTTAAATCACCGGTTGCAAAAGATAAAAAGTATAATGCAGAAACTCAAAGCAAATAACTACACAACCATAACACCATAATTTTTACGTGGAAACCTAGAAAGGGAAAAAACATGATGGGATTTGAACCCACAATATTATTATACTATGGCCAGTAGTAGAACAATATTATAAAAGAGGAATGCACTTGCATTTAGGCACACTACCTATAGCTCACTGCTCAAATAAAAAATAGGTTCTGAACCCCAGAGGACTCACTATCCTACAAATAAAATATAAAAGAAAATAAATGTTTAAATTGGAATACAACATCTACAAATGCCAAAAATTAGTTCTGATTAAGCTCAATATGATTCCTTGCCACTAATCTGAAAAACTACTTTGTTCCACTCTGCTGCCAAATACCGGATCACCAAAACTCAAGATGCACATGTGAAACTACGCTCAATCACTCTCAAAATAATTTCTTACACACACCATCACCCAAAATGATCATCCAAGTCAATCTTATACATCCACACCACCAAAATAGATCTCCAACAAGTCATCTTCACAAAACTGCAAAATATGAAACTTGTAGTCTCATGTCAGCTCAATCCATCACAAATCTATATATCAGACCTAAAACATATGATTACAAGTTTCACATGCAATGCAAAAAACTCCTTGAACACACCACCAATCACCAAAATCATCCCTACAATTCTACAACACACATTACCCAACTTGTCCACATAATAACTCTACTCTTCTAGAATCACCGGATACTGGACCAAGAGTCATGTACGAGAATTAACACCGGAGGCTAGAATTACAAGGTGATCTACCTTAAACAACCAATAGACTATCCTAATCACCGCAACCAAAACGGAATCACCAGAAATAAGTTGTGTTCACTGAAAATGTACACTATGTACACATTCTACCGGACTTATACCTAAAGTCAATATGACTTCCAGTAGATCAAATCTATAGGTACCGGATAGGATTACTAGGCTGATTTTCCATCAATGACAACTTCTACATAATCTCCATGCATCTATCATAACTAGAATAGTGTCTATTGCCAATAGACTTAAACATCCATGTTGCAAAATTTAATAAAGCCCAGGTAGAGCAATTAATAAGGGAAAGAGATGCCTGCAAGGCTAAATGTGAGAATTCAGAAGATGAACAATTGCAGATGGAGGAAAAGTTAAATTCAATCACCAAAGGAGGAGAGACTTCACTTGACAATGACCAATGAGTTGTTTTGGTGCTGCGGGATACAACCTATTGGAGGTTGAGGGTACAAAAGTTTTAAAAGATGTAAAAACAAAAAGGGTAGCAGACTAATAAAGTTGTATATGACATGATGGTTGATATTGCCACACACTGGTTCAAGGAAATAATGTCTTATTCTAACGATTATTGGAGCACATATGTAGGTACTTTTAAGTCTCTCAAGGAGCATGTTAGGCTTGGAGACCAATTAAGAGAAAAGATGGATGAGATAAAATTTAAAGATCTTGTGTCCTCATATGATTCTAAAAGGATCAAAAAGTTGCTTGCAAAATATGAAGAATTCCATGAGGAACTTGTGGAAGATATGGAGCAACTTGACAAAGAGGATATAGGGACACTCCTGACCATTCAGCATGGTGATGATGGCTCGCTTGTTCCATTTGACTAGTGGAAAGATATGTTAGCAAAGGAACTCCCTCAAGATTTGGAGGATATTAATGACAAGGTGCAGGTGTTGAACAATATGAAGGTCATCATGGAAAAATGGTACAAGAAGGAATATGTCATGAGCCATTTCATCACCAACATCAACACTTACAAAGAATGGGACTACATTGAGCACTTGGGGATTGTTAATCTATTTTTATTAGAAGGAGAAATGCATATTGTTGGTAAACAAGCAATGTATCTAAGACATGTTGTTTCATCATAACATATACAGTTTCGAGTTAGGTGACTTTTCCTTATAAAAGGAAGTATATTTTTTAAAAGGGACAATATATTAAAAAATCTACTATAAGAAAGTAGCAAGCAAGACAATTCCTGTTAATTTATATCAGACTCTATTATAGTAATATTAAATCCTTTTATTGTGGTGCATTGTATTAGTTTACGCTTTGGATTCATATTCACTTACTGTGTGGTTAAAGTAACCATAATTGTCTCCAATATCTTTTCTTCAATTCTCTGCTATTATTTATGTTAATTTGTTCATCAAGGGTGAATTAAGTTAATCAGAGGATTCAGGGTCCTTTGTGTGGTTTAGTGGATAATACTTTCAAGGAAAGATATATCAAAGTAAATCACAAAGATAGTTAAGTATTTGAATATTAAGAAAGAGATAATTGGTAGATTCATGCAGAGTGTGGAGTTAAAAAATTGTCTAGTATAGTGATGTGCATGAGTATATGAAGCATTAATTGACTCCGAACACATTAGTATGAAGGTACTGATCACTCAATACTTTACATTTCTGTATATTTTCATTATAATTTATTTAAAAGGCCAAAACTATACAATATAATCAAATAAATCTGCTACAATCCACTTTAGGTAAACCTGCCTGGGTATTAGCAGAACCTAAAGTGTAGGGATTAGCAACCATATTGGGTTCATTCCATTAGTTGGCCAAAACTCATTATTCAACTTAATTATAGAATTAGGCATATTCTTAGAGTTTAACAAAACCTATAGTTTTAAGCTCCAACACACTGTCTACATATGTATGAATGTCTTATTTTTGAAGGAGAAAAACAATATCATCAATAAGCTTTTTCCAACCACAAAGATAATAGAGGGTTTTTTAATAGTATTAGATTCATCATTGATGCAGAATGCATCGAGTTATAAGTCACAGAATAGAGCAGCAAAGAAATAGTTATGGGAGGTCATACTTCCACAAGATTAGGATCTATGCCTTATTAGGGTCGCAACAATGGTTATGTAGAATTTATATTTATACTCCAATGGCATCCCAAGATTGTAGTAGATAGGATTTCTTGGTAGTGAAATCTTACATACAAGAAATTGAGGAATAAGTCACATCTTAACTAGAGATAATAGTCATGAGCCTATAAGGCACAAAGGCATAGAAGGACAAGTTGCTTTAATAAGGCTTATTAGAGACCCTTTCCACAGTCAAGGGTTATGAGATAAATTCATAATACTATCAAAAGAATAGTTGTGAAGCATAGTGATCTCTACAAGAGCAGTCCTGACTATCATAAAAGAGCTCAAAGGTAGGGTTTACAGTTTGGTAAATTTTGTGTGAGAATGACCTCATTTACTAAGTTCACAGTATGCTTAATTGCTTTCTGAGTTCATTATTATGATTATTTGCTTTGTGAGTTTATTATATGCTTAATTACTTTTTAAATTCATTATTATGATTACTTGCCCTATGTCTGGGTGCACTCCTAGTAGGCTTTCCCTCCCCCTCAAGGGATGTTTCACTATGGAATTTCATGTTGTCTAATTCAGTGTCCTTTCTTTTTCTTGTCCCTATTTTTTCCATTATCATCCCTACAAACATTAACAATAGAGCCATATTAGTTGACAGCGAGGAAAGATATTGTACAAGAGCATGAAAGATGCATGAAACAAGAGTGTATGTGAACATGAAACAAATAGGTTTGTTTTGTATTATTGTCTTAAGTTCAGTATGTACAATTGTGAAGTTGAAATGTGCAGTAAACTATCAATTGGGGGGCACATGGGTGGCATGTTACCTTGCAATTGGAAATCCATGTATTCAGAAGTTGACTCCATCATTGATTGTTCCTCCACCTATTGTTTTCAATCAACTTATTAAAGATCGTTTTCATGAAATTATTGTGTAGGTCTAATTTTTTAATTTATTTTTATTATTATTTTTTATTATTAATTTATTTCAGATTGTGTGTTCAAAATACATACCATTACTGTTGGAATTATGGATGAATTGATTATGTGTTTCATTGATGTTAACACTAGCTATTATGGTTGGCTACCGGTAGATAGGTTTTGATTACCGGTAGAAGATCTAGTGTTACCGGCAGAAGAGACTATCTGTTGGACACTTCCGGCATGTTTGGATCAATGGATTATGCTTGATTTTATGTGTTACATGTTCCTGGAGCATGTTTTGGTCAATTGGTATTGACTTGGTAATCGGATGCTATCATACACTCTTGTAAACCCTTACCAAAATTGGTTGAAGGTTTTACCGGCAAAGCTTTTACTGAGGAATCTTGACAGGATGCATAAGTAGTGTTGGTGCGGCTCTTAGGATGTTGAAGATGTTCTTTGATCATCCTTCAACAGCTTGAAGACATTGCTTTAGCGTGGTGGACCCAGAATAGGTCCAGTCCCTATCTAGGTTATGGACCAGTATCATGTTAACGTGTACTCTACATGTTACTGGGATGATTTGAGATGTTCTATGGATTGGTTATTATTGTTTTGGTCTTAATCCGACATGGCATATCATTGTAATATGAATTTATGTAATGATCTTATTATAATAGATTTTAGGTGGCCGACCTAATTGGTTTAGGCCTTAGGGTTGGTAAACAATAATGTAAGATCTCATTGTAGATCATGAGGAATAAGTGTCATGGTCTTGAAATGCAATATCATATGCGAGGGAGATTTGGTTGATCATAGGTGATCGAATTGGGATTAAGGAAGAGGTTAAAGGCCTTTGCTATTGAGCTTAACTGGGACTATAATCAGACATGGTAGATGCTATCTCTGGCAGTTCATTACTCTGGATTGTTGTCCATTTATCTTGAGGTGGTTATGACCTCTTTATAGTCAGTGAGACTCTTTTGTAATGAGCAATGCACTCTAGGTAGTGTGCCTTTCTGCATGTGCAAGCCCCTCATTATATCACATACTTTTGCAGAAGTATCATCTGACTATGGGTAGGCTTCCCACTATGGTTTTTCCCTTTCTTGGTTTTCCACGTACAAATCATGGTGTTATGTGGTATGGTTTCTTTGCATTGATTTTAGTTTAATTGTTAAGTTGTATTGTTTACCGGTATCTGTTCCTGCCGCCATCTATTTCTACTTTACCGGTACTTAATCGTGTTAAAGGTTATAAAGTGGATTAATTGATATAATCTGTTAACAACTGATTCAACCCCCCCCCCTCTCAATTGTTCACCGGTTATCCTTGTTAGCACACATTTTTAACAAAACATTTTGTGCTATATGGAAGCCTGTTTCTTATCGTATGAGCATTTATTGTTTGTTTGCATGTGCAGGAATCTTATTAGCATGAGTAAAGTTCTCTAAGGATCAGTTGTGTTAGGAATATCAAGGTATCACTTGGGCACACTAAGGGCATGCACTAAGTATAGACTACACAAGGAACCCAGTATGGAAGCATTTAATCAGTAGGGAAGTCATTATGGTATAATCTAATATTATTTTCTAGTATTTATCAGACCCTGTGGGATAATTGGGATCACTAATCTTCAAGGTGGATGGCTCATTTGTTCAAAATTGTAAAATTTCAATTATCGGCATAAGTAGTTCCGATGAAACAGCATTGGCAAGCAAAAGAAGGATTATCAGCATAACATATACCGATAAATCAGAGGGCGGATTCATGGAGGCACTTAAGTGATTTTCAGCATGGTGTGTGCTCTTGGAAAGGTCACACCATCAGGATAGCTTGTTCTGATGAGGTAGAAGGAGGGTGCTTGTTATCAGCATGTATCAGCTTATCAAAAAAGTGTAAAAATTGCTATACCGATAACCTATGAGGCTATCGGTGTAACTTGTAATGATAAGGCAATGCAGATCATAGACTTATAGCATCGGGAGATCGGAAATAGCAATAAAACTCTATCCTGATACCCGATGACTAAAGGGAACTGAAGGCGGGCCCATCAAAGAAAAAGACCATATCAGAGTAGTGCAAAAATAGTTAGGTCGATCCCCGATGAATTGGAGAATCGGAGGGCGGAACTATCGGTATTATCTATAACGATAAAATAGACTCGGAGGTATAAAGAATAAAGGTGCATCAGAGACTCATCGAGACTTTGAGAGGAATAGAAAAAGGCTATTCCAACCCCCGATGAAGACAAAATTGCCTGCGACGATATCGGTGTAAATTATACCGATAAAGTAAGCATGTAGTGAGGACTCATCGGGACATCAGAAGAAGAAATTTTATGCTATGTCAAAACCTGATAGGGCTGTTAAGATGAATGGTGAGTTGCAAGGAGTTCTATGAGGTGAGTTATGCCAATAATATGGTGGGCTTAGTCAAAATGTGGATTGGTATATTGAGATCATCAGGGCATCAGAGGGACATAAAATGAAATATGTCGATACCTGATAGGTTAAGTAAAAGAAAACCAAAGGCGAAGGCATTGGGGAGAGTTAAAACAAAAAGCAAAGTTGAGACTAAAGGAATTCCCATCGGGATAAAGTAAACCATCGGGATAGGAGAAAATTTGCTATCCTGAGACCCGATAAGTCGGTTAGGGTAGCTTGTGCCGTTCAGAAGGTGAAAAGAAGTAAAGTTATAACAAATGGTGCCAAACAATTGAATCATCAGGAAAAGTCTCACCGATTAGCCATTGGAGGTCCTGATGTGAAAAACTAACATAATGGCTTCTATTAAATGCATCCATTGAATAGGTCTGTTGCCACACAAAGAAGATCCATCAAGATTGTAGTAATTAAGAACAAGATTGGACTCCTTGGGATATATAGCTAGTGTTGCATAACAGCATTTCACACAAAGTTATTACAAAAAGATATCAAGTGTTTATTGAGAGATATTCTGAGTTGTTGAGCATAGAGTAAAGAAATTTGCAGAGATGGAAGGGTCAAACTCAAAATGGAAGTGAAAGGTTGTTGAAGTATCCAGTACCAAGACGAAAAAATTGAAGGGTGAAGTCAGTGAGGCCCGAAGAAAATTAAATCAATATATTATAGATAAGATGGGCTCTCCAAGAGATAGGTCACGTAGAGCTAAGGTAAATTTTCCTATTCATGACTAGTTAGAGGATAGATACAAAGATATTGGAGATGTACTCACAACAGTGCATGGGCACAAGATGTTTCTTTTTCATTACCTACGTAGGGATGAGCCTATGTCAATTTCAAACCCATGGAGTACCTATTTAGGTAAACTCATGGTACCTAATGTCTTTGTAAATATTGATTTATTGAAGCTCTTGGTAAGACATTATGATACAAACAAACGATGCATTTTGTTCCCCGATGGGACTGCTAGTTCACTTTGCAGTAGCCACAATTCAGGAAGTTTTTGCAGTAGATCTAGAGGCGAATGTGCCCTTATCTTTTGTGGATTTGGAAGAGGAGTACAGAAAAATGGATACTACATACCAAGGTTGGAACCTCTCTATCCACAAAGAAGAGAAGGGGAGGCTAATAAAGGAAGATAGTCCTTCTTATGATATGACTATTTTCAAGAAGTATCTACAGTATACATATATGGCTTGTGGCCAGGTTGGAGGAGTTGAAGCTCCTGATGCGGAAAACATAGGACCACTGGTTTTAGCAGTAGATATTTAGAGACATGAGCCTAGAGCTTTTGATTTTGCTTCGTACCTGTTGGAAAAACTTCATGAAGGCTTCATGAACTTGAAAGATAATCCAGACAAGTATTTCAAGCATTATTCGCTATTAATTCATATTATTTTATTTTATAGGAGATTTAGGGGATTATGGTTAGAAGGTTTGAGTGTAAATACAGTAGGGAAGAATGGACAGGATCAACTAGTGCAGTTGTGGGTTTCCCTCTGGGATTACAGATATGTAAATTCTCATTACCTCAAATTTGAGGAATTCTTTGTTAAGCCAATTTTCTTTCTCATTTGGTGAGCCTCTGCAGGGATCATTTTCTGAGGATGTCAAGAAGTTTCTTAGGCCTCATGAGCACAAAAATCTAAAGGTTAATCACAATTGGGGTGATTGGTACTCATGCCAAAACTTCACTTTTGTTCAGTGCTATGGATTTGAAGGTTATCCCTATGTGCTGACGAAACCTGCACCAGACAGGCTTGCTTTTTTGGAAATTGTAAGGCAATTAAGTGTCTCTAACGCCAAGCATTTTGGAGGTGTACACAAGAAATCCTTCCTCCTTGGTACACTTCATTTCCAGGATTTTAAAATTGTATCTACCAAAGCATATGAGGTTATTGACAAAAAGCTGGTGGATGAGTACAACCTGTTCCAGCACATATCTAGAACGCATTATGATCCTGAGGGCTACATCCACACAAGAAGGAAGAGAAAAGAGTTGGGAGATTACTTTCATCAGAAGGATGAGTTTGAAGATATGTGTAAAAATAAGGAAGTGGAGGATCTTGTAGAGGTTATGGAGACCTTGGAGAAGAAACTGGAGGAGAGAAGACAGAGGCTGGAAAACATGGAGGGAGACCCAGCTCAATGTGATTCAGGGGAGAACGAAGTAGTTTCCAAGATCTGTGCACCTAAGAAGTAGATGGAACCAGAAGCACAGGATAAGCTCCTCATTGTGTAAATTTAGAAACAGATGAGAGGATGACAGAGCATACTTCATTTGTTTCAGATGATCAATTCATCAAGTCTAAATAATTTAAATCCTTCTTATACCACTTCAAAGGGAAGAATCTGAGGGAAGCAATGCCAAATATCGCACTAGAGAATGAGGAGGAAATGTTGCAGAAGCTTAAAGTTGATATTGATGCAGAAATAGAGACAATGACCCCTTAGAGAGGAAGGCAGTTGCTAGTGGAAGCAAGTATTATTCTTTTCCCAAGATGGGATTTGAGTTCATCATTCATTTTTGACAGCTTATTACATGCAGACAATAAGGACTTCAAGTTGAATGTCCAAGGGGTTAATGATATATTCATTGGATCGAGGTATGATCCTAATGAACAAGCAATGTTGTTATGGGAATTGTACCCCCCAAATAAAAGGCCCAAAATCATAAATGTGGATAAATCCTTTGGTCACATGATGACCTTGAAAGTTGGAGAGGTAGATCCTATGGTCACTGCTGACATAGGTATTAATATCTCAAAATTCAATAAGGCTCAGATGAAACATGAGATAGCAGAGAAAAATAAATATAAGGCTCTATATGAGGAAACTCTTAAGAGGAGTAAGCATTTGATCCCTCAAATTACTTATTCAGGAGGCCAGTGGAAGAAGAAATTTGAAAAACTAGCTTATGAGCACACTAAGTTGAAGAGGGAGATGAAGAGCATCAAGGCTGATACTGCTTGTGTATTGATGAGAAAAAGATATGATAACATGGAGAAGGAATTGAATAAATTCTGCGATTTATATTAGAGGAACATGGACAATATGGTGTCTAATACCAGAATTCAAGATAGACTCAACCTGTTGTTACAAGATGCATCGACTAGGGAGAAGGTAAGGAAGAAATTTCAGGGTTTTCTTGTCACACATGATGAATTCATGAAGGAATTGAAATCTAAATTTGATGAGTGTCAGAAAATTGTTCAGCATGAGGTTCCCAATTTGGTAGATGATGCAGGTGTGATTAAGGATAAGATCGTATGGCTTTCTGAGTGCAAGTCTTTGCTTAGTGCAGCCCAAGCCATTGCCAAAATAGATGTTCTGGACATGAATGACACAGTCAATCAGTTGGAGAACTTTTATGTGATAGAAAATGCAGGAAAGGATGCAATATTCAATGCTTCAACCTACAAAGACACAGACTATTTGTGGCACATTCAGAAGTGCAGACAGCGACTAGATCGAAAATCTTAAGTCATTGTTTAGTTCTATGTTTATAATGTAATTGATGTTTTAGTTAGGCTCTTTATTTATTGTTTAGTTAGTTGTTTATGATAATGAAAGGGCATGTCCTTTCATTCATATCTCTTACCATATGTATTTATAATGAGTCATTTTGTATGTAAAGGGGGCTGGGATTCAGAAAAAATAGACTGCCTCGAAGGACTGCAAGTTATATGTAATAGGGAAGTCTATAGGACAAAGAAGTATCTTTTTTGTGCAAATAGATTGTAATGGAGTATTTTCAAGTGTAGCTTATGTATGCAATCATCTCCTAAGGATTAATATACAAAGGTTCATTGTTTCTTTTTCTAAGTATTGTGCACACTTCTATGTTGATGAGTTATTTTTGTCCTCTTGATAAAATTTTTATATGATTTGCTATGATGTGCCATCACATGTTGTTACATTAAAAGTGAGATTGGATTTTTCATTATTGTGTAGCACATACTTAAACCTTCATAGTTGATGATTAATATTGTCTCATGAGTTGATAAGATTTTTTGTCCACAAAGTGTCATAAATACCCCTGGATAGAGGCACTGGTCTATTATTTATCTTTTAAGGTCTTGGTTGGCCATGCATTCAAGGTCCTTGATAGAGAAACTTGCTTCCTAAATTATATATGAACTGATCTTTACATATTTCTTTTAAGTCTTGAAAGAATCCTTATTCTCATTATACTATCATAATCATTTTCATTTCTTTTCAAAGGCATTCACTTAAAGCACATAATAAAGCATCATTGCAGAACAACAATTTGCCAGTTTTTATAATTTTCTAAAAGTCTTAAATCCACTTTAAATAATCTCTTTTGTGCTTGAGAGGAAGAGGTATACCCACCTAGGTTTAGTGGAGCCTTAAGTGTAGAGGGATTTGGTCTTCGACCATCCCTATTCATTGGCCAAGGCTAGTTGGATTATTTGAGGATTTGGCAAACCCTTAAGTTTTCCAATCTGTGGTTTTTAGAACCAACAATCCTAACAATAACAAGAGTATATTGATCTATCATAATTTACAACTGATACAAGACATAATTGGTTCACAAATACAACCAAACATTCAACCACAACTATATACATAAAACAGTTCTATAATCACTATTGAAGCCAAATAACATAACCTACAGAATCACTATTGAATTCAAATTACATAACCTATACATATGCATATATCCTATAAGCTTAATATGTTTCTTAGTGTGTGTGGTTATAATTAATAATTACGCTGGACACATAAATGATTTGTTAATATGTGAAAGGATATGATTAAAGATAGATTAAGGGAAATGATTTCAAAGAGACAATAGACGTGTCTCTTCAGATGTCCTTCCTCATCATATATTAAAACAACCTAATTCATTCCAATAAGGCATCAATTAATTTAATTTCTTTTTTCTATATCTAGTTCAAATTATCTCTTTGAGATCAGTTTGACATTAAGGTACCCCACTGGTTGCATGAAAAAAGGCATATATTAGTAAAGGCACCAAGACATTGCATGTATGAATTGACATATCTAGAACAACAATCTTAATTCATTGCAAGTATATCTCTTGACATTAGGATCAGCAACTTCAAATCTGCATACTTTATTTTTTACATTAGACCTGGCAACAAGGATCATTACATTAACCTATCGACATATGAGGTAGACCATTGGCATCTAGTTGTTGATTCTCATATCACAGTAGCATAAATCACACAATCAGCTCAGCACTATACATAGTCTATAACCTTCATCAATATTGGTGAAAGGGAAGTTTACTGGCCTATCATTCACTTATCATATACATCATTTCATCTATTAGAAAGAGCAAGTGACATTGATAAGTATCATTATTTTTATATTTATCTTTATACTACAAATTATATCAATTTATAATAAAAAATCAGATATTGTGATTTATGATAAGTACAAGAAAATGAGTAATTATCCCCTAATCACTAAGTATCCTAAAAGGGAACATTACAGTTTTTAAATAATTGGTAGATGTTAAGCCCAATATGAGTTAATATGAGAATAACTGTAAGCAAGGTTTCCAAGGAAAACACCAAGAAAAATGAAGAGACAAATCAAGAAAAAATGACAATTAAATAGAGGAAAAAACATTTTATAATAATAAAGAAATTTCGTGAATTACCATAAATTGTGATTCAAATTTTTAAAATACTGGTATAGGATGGGTGTGAAATTCATCACCAAATAACCTAACACAGGGTTGAAAAAGCTATATTTCAAGGCAGATTATTATGTTGCACCACACTTTTCCCTAGAATGCATTAGAAGAGCACAAATTATGTAAAAGTGCACAAATCATTGTTGAGAGATGCGCACAAACATTCTTTAAGAAATTTTCAGCTTCCAAGCATCTGAGATAGGGTATAAATAGTTTATGAAGAGTAATATTGTAGTATAGTATATATGTATATAAATATTACGATAGAGTTTTTAATCTTTCGAGCTTCTATTTTGAGGTCCGAAAGAGGCACACACACATAGAAAAAATATATTATCTCCTCCACTATTTGGTTTGCACAATGGAGTTGACACTAGAATAGAATCTTTTACACTTCTTTTTCTTATGCAACTCAGGAGGGGTAATGCCAAGTCATTGTAGCCTCACAGTTGTTCGTTTGATCATAGGATTGCATTTAACATCTAGTTTTTGTGGCTTGACAGTTTTGACAACTTTATCCTACCACATACTATAGCGTCTTAAAATTACACCCCTTGCAATTTCAATTGTATTTGGGTCCTCACCTTAGTGTTTGCACCCCATGGCCTGATTGAAGACTTGATTATGCACATACACATCACAAATATCAAAAACTTTGATTTTTCACTTGTCATACACCTTGATCCTGACCTAAAATAGGGCAGGACCAGGGCGTGGTGCCATGGTCCTCCCTAAAATGGGCCCTCTATAAACCCTTTTTCACAATTCAAAATTTGAGCGGGATTCCCCTCTCCGTGTCAGCTCATATCATAAAATTAGTTAATTTTCTCAATGGGAAAGTATATAGAGAGGATTTCCTCTCTCATTTGAATATCGACATATATCATGAAAAATCAAGAAGCATTCAAGCATGCAAGAGATCAAGCATTCAAGAGAAATTGAGCATCTTCAGTCTTCCTTCAAGCCTTGGAGAAGCAATAAAGTCAAGGATCAAGCATTGAAGTGGAGATCTACATATTATTTCATAAAACCCCAATTCCATGTGGAGGCAAGAAAAACTTCACAAGGAGGTATAATCATTCAATTTCAGTCATAATTCAGCATCTTCCTCAAAAGGAGAACATTTCCTTCAGACATTTCAATTAAATTTATCTCAATTTCATGGTTAATTCCAAAATCAAGGTTTAACCTAAGGCAAGCCCCTATTCCTACCCTATCTCCCTTTCTTTTAGACATAGAGATGGAAAAACCCTTTTAGTGTGCAGAAAATTCAGAGGACCATGTTGTCACATCACAGTCCCTACTTTTTTAGGGAATTTTCATAGGGCAGATCCAAATCAGCTCATATTACTCAGATCCAAGTGCACGACAAAATCCCAAACCTGTAGCTCATTATTTTCTCTGTTTTGTCTCCAATTTTAGTACTTTACCCTAAATCAACATTTCAACTTACAAAAGAGGGAAAAACACATCATAATCAATCAATCCACTTAGTATTTAGTCCTTATCTAATTTGTGACTAAATCTAGTGGATTCCTCCCCTCTTTTGAATGTAAAGGAATTCCTCCCCCAAAAGAAAAAAAAAATGATTTGGTGATTTCTCCTTCTATGTTGCAAATTGCCAAATCAAAATGTTCCCCTTTACACATAGAAATGACATCATATGAGTGCTACCTATTTCAATGTATTGGAATAAGATAAATGATGGCATGAGAAGATAGAGGAAGGGATCTTGAAATCTTATCACAAATGGGGGATGAACCAAGTCTTCAATGTACCACACCTCCCACAAGTTTATGGAGTTCGATAAGACATCAGAGAAAGCATGTGGATAAGGTAGTGAGACATTGCCATCAAATATGTCCACAATTCGGACTTTCACACAACCTCATGGGAGCAATTTTTTGTGGCATACGAAACCCCTCCCCACCCCATCAAAAAAACCTTTTCCAACCACTTCCCCATCTACTCCTAGTTGGACTTTATCTCAAATAGCAAGAGTGTGAACATCTTCATCAATGTGCACTTCTTCATCTTGCACAGTTTCTTATAGTAGTAAGGTGTCAATGCAGAAACGTAAATAAAATTTTTGTATAGTTGACCATCAACATAAGAAAATTAATTCTTGTCAACACAATAGAACAATATCAAAATAGATGGGTCTCCCACATTATACGCATCATAGTTTGTATTTGTATAACCATCGTTATTTCCTGTGGACTATTTCTTACCATCCATGCTTCCTTCTATGATAGTATGCTACAAAACAAGACACATTGTAGAGGAGTGTAAGTACACAATTAACCCACATGAATGATACACAACTCCATTAATATACCTCATCTTCATTCCTCATTTTCAACATAGAAGCCACATGTACAACCCCATCATCATCATGCTACAACACAGATGGGTAGATGTCCAGCCAATAACACAAACCCAGATAACTGATAGAAACAACAACAACACAAAACATGCTTTGTAATATAATATTGCATGTGATAAACTACTTATTACCTATTCGTCTTTGCTTCTATCCTCCAACTTCAACCCCAATTCAGGAGAGTGCCCTACATTCTTCTTTCCTTTGCATGCACTCAAAGTTTAATTCAACCTCTCCTTCAACTTCTTCATCCTAACGAACATTTGAGGTTTGCGACTTCATTTTTTTGTGGACTAGATATAGTATCAGCCAAATCCATGGATAATTGTCATCCCTCCATAAACCCCGTCATGAGCATCCCACCATAATAGGGGTGAAATAGTTAGCATACTAGACTATGGAATGGAAAGAATAGTATGCAATGTGAATACATATGAACAGTCACCTTCGATGTCAACTGTGTGGGCTCATTTGAAGTCGGCCTTTTCTTTGTGACAACCTTCATCTTTTGATGCCTCCCTAATGAATGAGATGCATTCTCGTTGATTGGCACATTTGTTGTAAGATGAGACTTTGATGCCAAATACACTTTACCATGGCCTGTGTTATAAAATCCCTAAGTAGCAGCCTATGATAGCTCAATTATGCATACTTTGAAAAATTACTTTAAATTTAGCTAACTGCAAATAAAAATAATCAATAGGAATTACCTCTTTTCCAAAATTAATCCTTTCCAATAACTCTAAAACCTTCTTCCTTCTCTCCTCCCTCACTAGACTATTGTTGTAAACCCGCATTAATTATTTAATCTCTTCCTTCCCTTTGGTAGGAATCTCATCATATGTTTTCTTCCCATATTGTATGCATACCCGATTAGTTACATGCTTTTTTTGCATATTATACCTTATATCCATCTGGTTTCCGATATCAGGTTGCCTCTTCTTGAGGTACCTTTGCACTATCTCATTGCAACTTAGGTTGCATTTTCTGGTACCACATGATATACAGCTGCATCTTTGACCCTCTGATAATGGAATTTTATGCATTGTCAATCTATGAACATTCAGCCTCCCCAGATCCCAAAATCTATGACCTCCTTTATAGTAACATTCACTAAAGAGACAAAAATAATGCAACCTATCATTGACATATTCTCTTCTATGATGGGACTGTTGTTGCACAAAGCCAATAGGGACAAACCATCACGTTCCATTTTGTTGGAATAAAGGAGAATAAAGATAATACCAAATATAATAATTAATAGTATAACTCCTCATTATAGCGACTCCTTGTCCCTGTTTGTGAGCATTGCCACCATCCCTTTTCCCTTCACTTACATCCCCTTCACTCTCCTCCTCAATGCTCACCTAATACTTGCTATAGACATCATATTTTTCACTCAATAGAAGTATACTCACCCTCCTCTACATTCTCAATAGGCTCATCTTCCCCACCAACAGACACATTATCATGTTGTTGTTAAATTAAAAGTTAGACAATAATTCTTTTTATCTCCACAAACTAGTCTACATTTCCACTTATGAGGACCAACTTCTGGTAATCACAACACACACTAGTGGAAAAAAACTATAATACAACAATGAGAAATAATTACCAATGTGGTTGTGCAGTCACTTTGAAGACCACTTTGTCAATGGCTTGAAATTTGAAGGCCCGACTCACACCTACTTTAGATTTGAAGGCTCGACTCTCTCCTGAATATACAAATTGGACCTCCTAATCAAAAGCATTAAATGATGACAAAATAAAGAAAACAACATGTGGTGTCATCCATTAAATTAGTTGAAAAATGATTGAACCAAACGCGCCCAACTCTCGGGGTGTCATCCATTTCAAACTCAACTACACCATAATGAATTGCTTCATTGAACCTTTTTTTGAACACAACTATCATCTTTGATCTGAAAAAAGATCGAACATCCAATCGATATGAAAAGGCACTATCATTAACACTACATGTTCAAGATGAAGGTCACAGTGAAAACACGATCAGTTATTTGCACATTGCGATATGTGGCCTGCATGTGGTTGTGTTATATACAACATAGCTAGTGATTAGCCATAAACTATTCATGACATTCCAATTGCAATCATTAATAGTAATAAGGAATGATTTGTTACAATTATAATGAATTATGGATTATGATCCATCAAGAAACTTGTCAAAAAGGGTGCATGTGATGTCCCCATCCAAATTATAATACAAACACTTGTAATACCTTGAAATTTGTCATCTAAACCATGGGCCCCTAATCTCGACAACATCACCAAGGTCCTAACTAAAGGCAATTAAATGAATCTTGAGCACATTATTAATTTAATCATCAAATGTCACATGGCAAATCAATAACTCAATATTAATTAAATATTTATTTAATTAATTAAATCATTCCAAGAAAATCATTTTGATCAATTATCCTATTTTATTTATTAAATATCTTAATTTATTTAATTAATTAATAAATTTGCCATTTAATCATAAAAAAAGGAATTAATTTATCACAAAAGAGGAATTAATCACAAAGCAAGAGTTAAATTGAAAATAAAATAAAAGAATTGAATTGAGAGAGAAATCAAACTTGAGATATTATTTCTTTTTCTAAAATGAGAACTTGAAATCAGAAAAACAATTAGAAGGAATTTAATCATTCTCTAAAATTAGAACTCAAAGCTTTTGAGAAAAACAAGTTCAGTTGCATTGAAAAGACTCTTTTCTTGAATAAATCAAAGAAATCGCATGGTATTACCTATTTTTATCATAAGTGCATGGAATTAATTAATTCTAATCTCTAATGCAAACTCAAACTTCTTTTCTAAATGCATTTCAATTAAACTATAATTGGAATCTATCTCAAGGTTAACTGAATCTGATTTCTCAATTATTTCAATTATCCTAAATTGTGCTTTTTCTTTATCTCTCTTGTGATTCTCTATAAATTCAGTCTTCATCTCTCATTCAAAACACCCTGGAGATTTATTGTTATTATACAGTTTTTGCTCTGGAGTCATTGAATATATTGTGCTTGCTTTTTGAGATTATTGCATCTTAGTTTAGCTTTTTGCATATTTAGTTTACTCCATATTGCTTTTTCCATATTTAGTTTACTTCATATAGCTTACTACTCATCCATCTTGCATCCATTTAGCTTAATATCATACTTATATAGATTAAATCCTTCGTCTTGGTGTAGTCTAGTCACTGGTATTGCTTATACAAATCTGGGAGCAATCTTATACTTGCATCT
Source organism: Cryptomeria japonica (assembly GCF_030272615.1). Lineage (NCBI taxonomy): Eukaryota > Viridiplantae > Streptophyta > Pinopsida > Cupressales > Cupressaceae > Cryptomeria > Cryptomeria japonica. The sequence continues at coordinate 336,726,258 of NC_081410.1, forward strand.
TTTAGAAGGCAATTGGTCAATTTGTTATGGTTTTCATATTCATGCTTATATCTATCTAACCATACATGTAATGACTTAATTGAAGTGTTGTGTCTTGTAGCTTATAGACTTATTTCACTTTTTCACACACACATTTCTAGTGCCCACCGTGGGGCAGAAGACTACTTTTTTTTTCGGCCTCCAAGACTAACTTTTTATTTTTATTTTTTTCAAATTTTTTACTTTTTATATTTTTTGCCATACAGTTGTAGCAAAATATTGTATGGCATCTCTCACATGCCAAAATGGCAAACTGCAGGTATCGTACAATCTAGTATGGAGTATCGTACTAGGTGAAAATTGTCGTACGGAATTGTATTTTTTGGTTAAAAAAAAAGCAGATGTCATCCTTCAAGCTCTCTATTCAATTTTAATTATACTGATGCTGACCCTAGCTTGTTATCTATCTATCTGATAAAAATTTACAGCCTGATCATTTTTTGCAGAACGCCTATCAAAGAATATGCTTGTTGCACAAAAACAATATGACTATTGATTAGTTGTATTTGCAGGTTGCCTAAGGAGAATCGGTCAAACATTGTGTATTCTTTAAATTCATTTTTAGGCACCTAAATTGCTATCTAGTTAAAGAACAAATCTGTATTTTGTGTTTTAAGAAAATTTTGAGAGGTAGGAAAATTTTGAGAGGTAGGAGAGTATGCTCTTGTCTTTATAGACAATCAGAAATCTAGACCCTTGAGGCATTTTCTTTAAGTTTCAGATTTGTATATCTTTAGCAGGCCTGCCCTCTCGAGGAGATAATAACTCTATAGCCATTACGGTCGGTGAGAGGGGAATGACCCAAGTGGGAATGGCTAAATGCCAAGTACTCCAACCCACTATAAAAAAAAGTGATTTGATGAAAATCAAGTCAACGGCAGTGCTCAGGAATAGCTCTCCTATGTACCTTCGGGTATATTAAACCTTGGTTTTCAAGGCTAGGAGACCTCTTAATTGAGTTTATACCCCGACGCATCAAACAGATCCCTTGCTAGTTCCAATTAAAATTAGAAGCTACCCTGTTCACCTCTGAAAGGGGGGATAATATTTGTGCAAGAGAGATAGTAACTCTCCCAAGACACTTGCCATATCATGCCCCCATTAGCATTTGGAGTCGTCTAATACGATGTTGAGAATCCATTTCATGAGACTCAGCGGCCGTATTCTAATTAACTATTGGGTGTGTACCTAAGTCAGCAAGCAAAGGTTTTCTTCTCTCACCAATTTCCATAGGGTTTGCATGCTGTGATTGGAGTTATTATTCATATTACATGTCTTATCTTTTTTCATCCCTAAAACTAAAACTAGAATACCAAAACTGGAGAAAATAAGAAACAACTCGGTGATCAAAACTTTGTCCGTGTCACAAACTAGTATACCTTAGCTATCAAAAATGTAGTCTACCTCTAAATTGGTCATCATTGGTCAGTGAAAACTCAGTCCACCTCAAAATAGGTCATACTCAGTCATTGAAAACTCAGAATTTAGCCTCTGACCAGTAAACTATCATGTAAATCTTCTGATTTATCATCCTGCTTCATACATATTTTCGTACAAGATTCCATCAATCCTAACAATCTGTCATTTGAGTCTGCATTTTTTGTCGTACGATACCTGATTATCTATCGTCCTGTTTAGGGAATTCTCATTTGAGTCTGCATTCTGTGTCATATGATAAATTATTGCATTGATCAGTTTGTCATTTTAGACTAACCCATCTATTGTACGGTACTAGGCAGTAACTCGTATAAAATACTATTGTGATCATCTTGAAGCTATTACATTGTTGTCTGGTCTTTTAAAACCTATCGTAAGAATCTCTAATTTTGTCATTCTAGAACAGTCAAACTTGCCTAAAACAGTCTACAGTGAGCATAAAATTGGTTATCATCATCCTGAGCATAAACAAATCAAAATAGTGTACCTCTGCCATTTGTGTTGCACGATTTTGTCGATCATCTTTCAGCAACCATTTATCAAATTTAAGTCACTTAGATAACGTCTTACACAAGATAGATCATTCCTAAAACCAGACTAAGTCTTAGTCACTTCTCTTAAATCAAACTAGGTAACTTAGATAAGCGTATTACACAGGATAGATCTTTCCTGAAACTAGACTAAATCTTAGTTGCTTCTCTCAATCGGTACGTTAAATGAACAACTAGCTCCAAATTCAATCTTGACTTCTGCATCACAAATAGTTTTAGGTCACATCAGTCAGAAAAATGCCTATTCAAACTAGAAGTTCTCATAAGAAGGTTGTCGAGGGAAAAGGACAATCCTTTCCATATTAAAATAATCTATTTTACATAAAGGATCCTCTCACTAATAAACGTTCAACATCAAATAGGCTAGTTTATGATCAATCCTTGTCTCCCACTATATCTGGAACAAAACAAGAAAGACAAACTGCTAAACATAAAACTTATGATGATATCAATATCCATGATACTGACAATGATTCCTCATCAAGTGAATGTGAAGCCTCTGAACCTCCAGAAATTGATATGCATAAATGTCAAAAGGATAAAGATTTCCGAAAAATGATGAAGGTTATCATGGCTAGAGAAAAAGAAGACTATTTTCTAGAACTAGCAAAACAAGGCGCTAAACTTCCTACTGGTTATGACGTGAAGACCCTTGTCACTAAAGAGGAAGAGACACCATTAGTAATGGTAAACAAACAATTACAAGTGTTACGAACTAAGATCATAGAACTAAAAAACAAGGATAAATCACCAAAACAATATTCTCTGGACACAATATGCCCATTTCCATTTGACAAAAACATTTACATGCCTCCATTTCCTTCACGAATTGAGATCCCAAAATTTGACAAATATGATGGTAACTCAGATCCCCAAGACCATATCAGAGAATTTTGTGCTTTATGTATGGATTTCATGCACAACCAAACATATCTCATGCACCTTTTCCCGAGAAGTTTAAGGGGGAAAGCTATGGAATGGTTCTCAAGCCTACCTATGGGAATAAACACTTTTGAAGAATTAATCCAACTATTTTTACAACAATACTCCTATAACATTCGTCACCACGTTACTATGATCGATCTTTGCAATACTAAATAGAAAATAGGGGATCCTTTTCTCACTTTTCTCCAACAATGGAGAAAGATGTTCTCTAGATATTCATGGCCAGTTCCAGATTTTAAGAAAATGGACATTTTTGTCAATAACTTAATCCCTGAATTGAAATACAATATCCAGATGCAGGTGCACCCATCATTCAAAAAAATAGTAGATAATGCCCTTAGGATGGAAGATGTTCTTATAAAGAAGGGAGATATCTCACTTTGGAAAGAAACACAACTGGGATCTAATTCCAAAGAAAAGAACAAGTTTTGGAAATATGGCAAAGACAGCAACCAAAAAGTTGTTAATGATGGAGTTGTAGACACTATTAAAACCAAATCCATGATATTTAACTTGGTTACTGGCACGTGAGCACTCAAAGCAGCTAAAACCATGGCATAAAATCCTCCGAAGAAACTAAAAGAGTGGTTCAAAGAGAAACCTTGGCTTTCAAAACCTAGACGCGGATTCACTCCTCTAGAAGAATCATACGAATCCACTTTCAAAAATTTATTGGCAAATGATCTGATAACCTTACCAGATAATTCTAGGCCATATGATCCCAAAGTCAAACCAAAAGGGTGGGGAGAAAATGAATACTATGACTACTATCGAAAAAAAGGTCATAACACAAACAACTGCATGAAGCTCAAGCATGAGATTCAAGATCTCATAGATGCTGGTAAAATTGTTGTCAGGAATCACCCAACAAATGTTGATCACAAAGCTTTTAAGGACCTTTTACCTGTTTACAAACAAGGTGATTCCTCAAAGACAAAAGGAGGTTCCAAAGTAAATTACCCTTATACCAGCAATGACAATGTGATCAACATGATTGAGTCTTCCCAACCTAAATATTGCAATGTGATTATAATCAAAGACAAATAACATGAATCACAACATGCAAATGCTATGACCCGTTCTCAAAAGAAAGACACTCTCCAAGGAGCTAGTTCTTTAACTCCAACTCAAACAAAATCAAACCTACCAACCTCATCAAACAAACAAAAAATTACAACATTTGATAAATTTAAACAGCTAACTTCATCATCATCCTCTAGATATAGCATTGTCGAACAACTAAAAAGAATGAATGCTCAAATCTCCATCTTTGAATTACTCAAAATCTTTTCTGCTCATAAAGAGATCTTGGACAAAGTGTTGCTCACAACTAATGTTCCAAAAGATTTAGATATTGATCGGTTTCAGTCTATGGTGGGTCATCTGACTTCACCTCACTATTTGACCTTCTCTAAAGAAGATGACAACTCGCTAAAGCATCCACATAAACAGCCATTGCACATTGAAGCTATGTTCCATAAACACTGAGTTAAACATGTTTTGATAGATGGAGGCACAAGTTTGAATATTTGTACTTACAGTCTGCTTACACAGCTAGGATTTTCTTAAAATGTCATTGATTGAGCCAAGAAAATAACAATTAAAGCCTATGATGAAGAAGAAAGAACCTTTAAAGGTTTGGTATTATTACCAATCAGGGTGGGACCTGTAGAAAGAGATGTCATTTTCTAGGTACTTGATCTTCCTTTGTCATACAATATCTTACTCGGCAAGTCATGGATTCATGAAATGAAGGCAGTTCCATCTACATACCATCAATGCTTAAAATTTCCTTATAACGGAGTTGAAGTCAGTATTCCTGCTGATACAAATCTCCCATGTAATGCATTGACAAAAGGTGTTGATACCTTTGTGCCTCATAATAGAGAAGCCTCTATAAATGAAAGTCCAGAAACTCTGATGAAGGACTTAGAAAAGAAATTGAAGATTACAATTGCTGGCATGGATGGCTACAAGATAGAACCAGTACTTTCATTAGTCTCTCTCTCTCCATCACCAAAATAGTTGGGCAAACCATCAGAGGCTATGAGAACATAGACTTAAACTTTGAATATCATATATGATGGTCCTTTTATATAGTCTTATACTTCCCTAGCAGATGAAATAGAAGAGGATGTTGTTCTTAAGTGGCTTTTCAAGGAAGATAGTCAAAACGAGGAAGTACGGCATTATGAGATTTCCCCAACCCAATATGGTCTCAGCTCCAAAATAATCCAACGCATGGGATATTCAGGTGTTGGCCCCCTAGGAAAACATCAAGAGGGTATTATTGAACCGATTCAGGTGCAAAAAAAATCTACAAAGGATAAGGCTGGACTGGGATACAATCCAAAAAAGACATCAGACCAAAAACATGCTTCTAAGTCTAAGTGGAAGAAAAGGATATCGCTTTCAACATCATAGGAAGTCAACACTCTAGAGATTACATTCTAATCTACTGTTAGGTTATCACTTATTAGACTCACTTTCGACGGGTTACCCAGCAGCCACTTTGGGCGCGGCCCCCAATCAAAAGCCACTTTCCCACACGACACTAGACTATACTCAGACGAACTCAAAAACCAAGGAATAGGCATGGTCTGACGAACGGAGTTCAAGAAGAGAGAAACAATCATCTGGTCAAACACGACTCAAGGATGATCACTTACTGACGGTACTCTAACTAGAGACCCGAACAACAACGGTCAACCACAAATCATCACTCGACTCACACAAAGAGGATATGATCAACAACAACACTACCACAATACAACAGTCAACTCGGAATCGAGGACTGAAACAGGTACCCCAAGTCAAGCCATACGATAGGGTCCTATCAAACAAAGCACTCTTGCCATTTCATAATTAAAAGCGAATACAGCAATAAAACTCGCAAAGGCAATAAACAGATAAGACAATATTCAACAGATGCAATCTTTCTGAATTGATCTAAACATTAAACGTCAATCAAGTTTTCTACAAGATCTAAATCAGATTACAGTTATCTACCTCATCAAGGGATAAGTTGGTCTTGGTTTTCTAACTCTCTAAGGTTCAAGCATCGAATAGACATATAAGCCATAATGAGTTCTTAAACCAATTCATATTAATAAAATTCAGACAACCATAATCAACTAAAATAAGATATTTAATCTCCAATCAAAACGTCATTGACATACTGGTTCAAACCAACCTCTACAGTTCATATTTTCAAGTCCAGATGCACGATACGGATCACGGAAATATAAATATAAAAAGAGAATCTAAAAGGAGGTAATCATTCCAAAGCATATCGTTTAAATTCAAATACCCAATGATAAATATTTCACTTACTTCTCAATTACTCAAATGATATGTTTTAAGATAATATTTAATATCATCAAAAGGTAATTACATCGTATCCCAACAATTTTCCAATATCATAATATTCTATTTTGTTTTTAAACAATACTACCTCAATTAGCCAAATGCTCTAATCAGCTAGAAGGTAAGATCTAAATAAGATAATGTGCCTCACACATGGGATGAGTGCTATCATAGACTCGACATGCTGTGGGAAGGCCTGAAATGGCAAACTACCATCCTTGTCTTCATGAGAGGATGTGTGGGTCCACATGAGGCTTGGATGGGCCGGAAGCTCAGATTAGGTTGCCAGGGTGACCCAGTGTATGGGACCGGAGCCTATGAAGACTTGCCATGGTAACCATACCAGCTTGTGTGATGACACTTGTCCCTACGTTCGCTAGTGTGTTGTCATTTTGTCCTGTTAGGAGTACCTTTGTGGGTCGTCCTTTTTGTCTCTACCCTTATGAGTATCGGTTTCATGTTAGACCTTGGGTGGTGATGGCTCAGTTTTATGGATGCTCTCATGGACCTCTTGTTTTAGCTTGAATTATGTTTAGCTGGATCCTATTCTTTTCAAAGATCATTTATGTATTTATTGACTGATGTGGTTGCTTGTATATTGCTTATGTTTCGCCTTGATGGCCGGATTGTATAGTGTAACCTCTTGTATTCTTAACTTTATTATTTATCAGAGGGGTCTTGCAGTTGAGCACACCCGGAGATGTAGCCCTTTAGGGGTGAACTCCGAGATCATTATGGTGTTATGTGATGTATTCTCTTATGTTCCTTTATTCAGCTTTATCATGTATGATTAACTTATGTTAGAATGGTTAACTGGATAATTGGAATTAACTATAAATGCTTTTATTCAGTTCTTTCTTGAATGTCATGTTGATCAAATGCGTAAGTGGTTTAGATGAGATTTATCGTAGATGCTTGTATGCAATCGTCTTTTGAAATGCAATAAGTTGGAATATGAAGGAATGTAACTTAGAGTAATGATTTATACTCAGTTGTTGTTAAGGAATTTAAATATGCTTGGAAAGATCTCTTATGTTATGATGAAATCCTAGTGTATTAGAATGTTAGACGTATGGATTGTAATTTTAAATGAAAAGCTTGAATGAAGATTATGAATGGATCTTAATGATGAATCTTTGCTTGTGATTTTTATTTCCCTCTTTTGAAAGGAATTATCCTGATTATGAATTATCTCGTTGTTAAGATAATCAGCTTACTGGATTAATTGTGTGAGTTAAGTGAATTGTGAAATTTAAGTAATCTCGTTGGGAAACTCTTTAGGTGTTAGTTGATGTCTTCCGCTATGTAATCTGAATCTTTGATATCTTGTTGTATCTTATGTGGTGTAACTTAAAAAAAAAAATTGCACTCTATTCTTGTATTTTTGGCTTATCCCTTTGGGGTTTCCTGGCGGGGAACAAACTCAAGCAGAGTGTGGAAAAGAAAAAGAGGAACTAGCAATCTAGAGAGAAGAAATAGTCAGTACTCAAGTTCTAATGGTGTCAACTACAACAATACAAGGAGTTGAAATTCCAGAAGATATGAGAGACGAAGTGGAAAGAATTAGAGAATTGTTTGCACCACTAAAAGTTCCAGTCAGATACACTAGTAGGCAACAAGTAGAAGATTCAGAAACTGACTCAAACAAGCATGAATGGGGTCTAGACCACCTCTCTGATACATCCATTACTGAAACTCTAGAAGATTCCAGTGATATCATAGATGACACTCAAGAGCTGATGTGATTAAAGCTAGAAAAGGAGATATAGGAAATCAGACTAAAAAGACAAGAAGACTATGAACAAAGGCTGAAAGAAGGAAGAATACCAGAAAATATTTCATCTATTATATACCCCTCTAATAGGACAGAACAAATTAGGTATGGGACTACACAAGAAGAATTGGAAGCTACAGAAGTAGAACTGGTCATTGGTCCAGAGGAAGTTGAATGGAGTAGACAACATGGACTCAGAGAACCATCAAGGTTATGTCAATAGGTATGTCAGATACAAATGATAAATGAGCCAAATCTTGAAGGAACTTGCAGCATTAAAGATGTAGGTGTTGATACCATACATACATTCACTCAATCACTTGAAGAAGACTCGGAAACTTTATTTGATGACTTTGATGACTTTGACAACAGTCCTATTTATGACAATATCTACTCAGCATCAAACACCGAATCATTTAATGTAAATGATGAGAATTTGTCTACTGATCTTGTTATTGTCGAACCATGATATGAAGTCTGGTCTAGCATGGAGAACGATACTACAAGTAGGTCTATTGGATTAGGTCAACTAAAGATTAGCATGCACCTTAATAATCATGTTTTGACTCTTCTTGGTCTCGAGACATTTACGCAAGGTAGTCTTATAGAACTCAACTTTTTGATTTGTAGTTGTGAGGACAATACCGTGAACTCCCTCAAACTTGTCCACACTCTATTCTTGGTACATCCCTAATTAATTGATTGTAGTCTACAAGACCAACCCATGAATGTACCTACTTTTGCCAATGACTACACAATAGCTTATTACCTCAACGCAGTTGAACCCATGGACTATTCCACCAACGAACAGAGTGAGAACATGACTGAAAGAGATATCAAGTATCTTAGTCGCAAAAATCAGAAAAATAAAAATAAAAGATCTGATGGTGAAAACCACATTGTGGCGGTGTCAGAATCTAAAAAAGAGAAAATAAAGGACGTACCTAAGGGTGAAAACCTCTTTGAGGCACCTGAAGGTGAGATACTTGATATACTGCCAAGTCATTTTTAGGAAAGGTCTTCTATATTGATTGAGCCAACTCAACCAGTGAACATTGGGAGTCAAGAGACACCACACATCATTCACTTTGCTCAATCACTATTAGCAGAAGAATTGAAAGATTTCACTCATCTCTTTTCAGAAAAGAAGAACAATTTTGCATGGATCCTGATCTTATCATACACCATCTTTTTATCACACCAGGAGTTAAACCAATCAAGAAAAAACTCTATAAGATGCACCCTCATGTGGCACTACTAGTCAAGGCTGAGCTAGAAAAATTGCTAAAAGCTAGATTTATCAGAGCTATAGACTATGCAGAATGGATTTCAAATATAGTACTTGGTTCAAAGGCAAACAAATCTATTAGGGTTTGTACAGACTTCAGAGATCTCAACAAAGCTTGTCCAAAGGACGACTTTCCATTGCCAAACATTGATATGATAATCGATATGTCTGCTGGGTATGAGATGTACTCACTAATGGATGGATTCTCTGGCTATAATCAGATCAAAATAGCTCCTGGGGATCAAGAAAAGACAGCTTTCACCTATGCATGGGGAACCTTTGGCTGGAATGTCATGCCATTTGGGCTAAAGAATGCAGGAGCAACTTACCAAAGATAGGTAACTACTATATTTTATGATATGATGCATAAGAATATGGAAGACTATGTTGATGACACTTTAGTGAAGACTATGAAGAGATCCACACATATTCAAGAGCTAGGCCTTATACTAGACATAATGGAAAAATTCAAACTCCGGCTAAATCCAAAAAAGTGTGCATTCGGGGTAACATTAGGGAAATTACTTGGCTACATCATTTCAAAGAAGGGAATCGAGGTTGATCCTGAGAAGGTCCAAGCTATAATGGAAATGCCACCTCCGAAGAACATCAATCAAATGAGAAGTTTACAGAGATGTCTCCAATAAATCAGACGCTTTATTTCTCAGCTGGCAAACAAAGCTCAACCTTTCACAAAAGTATTGAGGAAAGGAGTAATATACAACTAGGATCAAGAATGTGAACAAAACCTTCAGCAAATCAAAGAATATCTATCCAATCCATAAATATTGATGCCACCTATCATGCTTGTGAAGTGTATACTTGTAGCTGCAACACAAAACACTCAATAGATCATTACAAGCATAGTTAGCAAATTTCAAACAAATAAAGATAAAACCATAGCTAATCGATCTATTGCCTCCTAATAAATGTGAGTGTAGATTTGCTCTCAGATCTGGATAAGCAAATTCCAGTGACTTGACTACATCTAGATGGAGGATTTAAGATGATAATATGAATTTAAGCTAGCAAAGAGAATGATTAAGCTACATGATTCAACAATTATGCTACAAAATAAGCTAGATCTAAGAATGCAATTGCCTATAATAACAATGCTCAAATGATGTGCTAAGATTAATATGCCTATAGTAACAATGCTCAAAATACAAATGAGATGGGATGATTATTGCTCCAAATGGGGTTTATTTATAAGATTTCTAAGGCCAGGGGTGAGGTGGTAGGAATCAACAATCTAGATTAAGTCTGAAGATATCAATGGTGAAATTGGAGGGGGTTAGAAAAGAGGTTGGATGAAAGGGAACATTTGTCATCTCTATGGTGACAAGTGTCAAGAAGCTTCTAGAGAGGTTGGATGAAAGGGAACATTTATCATCTCTATGGTGACAAGTGTCAAGAGACTTTGTTCATGAGAGAGCAAGTGTCTAAGGAAAGGGGACATGTGGCCCAAGAATGCCATGTGTCTCAAGGGGAGAGTATCCACACCATAGGAGGTTAGGATAAGAAGGTTAGGATGTGCAGGCTAAAGTAGGTTTAATTAAACCCAGGGTTAGATGAAATGGGTTAGGTTAGGTGGTTAGAAGTTAGGAAGCATGTGGATAATTTGAATTTAAAATTCAAATAAGACTAATTTGTAGACATCTAAAAATGGTCAACACTTGTGGAGTCATACTTTAACATTTGCGCATTGCCTTATTTTAGGGTTCTTGCTTCGCATTAACATTTATTCTATGTTGCGCACTTGGTCTTTATCATTTGCGAACATTGAGTCCTTCTTCTACATTCCTCATTTTTCTCGCTTTCGAATTAGGTCTTGTCGATAGCAATCTTCAATCATGATTTTGGTCGATCTTATCCTGTCGCATCATGGTGCATGCTCATTTATCATCATTTTGGACATCGCCAATCCTAATCGATGATAGAATTAGGGTTTTGTCCTCTTGTCAATCTTTCATTCATCTTTAGCTTGTTAGTAATCATTTATGATTGTCAACTTGTCAATCTTATCATTTTGTGATCGATTCATCATCGATCCTTGTCCTTGTCAATCTTGTCATTTTGCGATCGATTCATCATCGATCCTTGTCCTTTTCAATCATGTCAATTTGGATCGATTAGTCATTGTTACTTATCAAATGGCACCTATCAATTTGATCTCCTTGTCAATCTTGGTCAATTTGTCATTATTTTTGTCAACCAATCTCAATCATTTATCAACATCGGTCCTTTGTCAATCAAAATCATGATCGATCCTACATTAATTTCTTGTTGTCTTGACCTAATTCCTTGTCCTCTTATTTCTAGGGTTTTATGATTTGTTCATTTAATCCTTTTCTTCTTCTTTGTGGGTTAAATAAATCTATTTATTTGGTCCTAGGTCTCTTTCATGAATTAATCAATGGATGAAAACCTATTAATTAATTCACCTAATTTCTATTTCTCCTATTTTCTTTAATTTTTCTAATATTTCCCCTAATTTCATTCCCTCATTTTCTCCTATGTTTATGCTTCCATTTGTTGCAATCATGGAGGCTATTTTCTCTCTTCCCTTTTGTCATGGGAATGGCATTTCAATCTTGTCATAATTTGTCATACATTTGTCATAATTTTGGCATTCTTGATTTGAATTTCCTTTCAAATCTCTTCATGCTAATCTTTTCCTCTCTCCAATTTGTCTATAAATTGGATGATTTTCTTCAATGAAAGGGAAATCAATCACATTTTCGAGTAACCTTATACTATGAATTTCATCTCTCAACAACTTGCTTTCCACTTGCATTTTGCACTTGTAGGTGAGATCCACATCAAATTTGAAGGTGAAAGAAGAACAATGGAGCCACATGAAGGAGATATCTGCATCGGTTTGTTTCGATTTCATTTGATTTGAATATCTTGTCTTTATGTCTTCATTGATTGGATTGGGATTGCTTTCATAGCAGCTTTAGGTTTTGCGGTTGTCCTAATTGCTATTGTTTTGATGATTTTCAATTTCCTGATCTACATATCTGGTGAACCCAATGTGAACTAACCCCTTAACCATGTTTTGAGTACTTTTGAGCTGTTTGCAGGTGAAAAACTCAAGAAAATGGGTGACTCGGAGCTTTCTGGACACTTCTGCGCCTGTGTTGATGTTTTTTGCGCCTGTGTTTGAGTTTTCTGTGCCTATGTTTGAGTTTTCTGCACCTATGTTGAAGTTTTATGTGCCTATGTTGATTGGTTTTACGCCTGTGTTGAGGCATTATGCGCCTATGCAAGGCCAGAAACAGAGGTGAAATTAGTTGTTTTTACTTGCAAATTTGTTTGTTTTCATTCTATTTCTTGCATTCTGGTTTTTCTTTGGTACTAATTCTCTATGCAGCATCTTGGCGTTACGTGTGACGAAGACTAAAAATGCAACTACTAACGAATCTTATGTAGGACATGGTCAAAGACTCTCATTAAAACATCTTGCTTGCAATTTTTAAAGTAGTTGCACATTTCATTTCTTAAAGGTTAATGAAACACCATGCATGCTTTGTCTGTTTTTAATTTAATTGCATGTTTTAACCCTTAGAACTGGGACTACCTCCCAATTTTCCTAGCACTTCGCACAGGCATTGGTGAGAGGGAATGACCCAAAGTGGTGACGGGCTAAAGCCAAGCTCTTCCGAACCACTCTAAATAACTGTGGATGCAATGAAAGTTGTAGACAATGGGTGCTGGAATAGTATTGGGATGATTTATTTGTTGGATCAATACCCACCCAAACGGATGCCCTTACTAGAATCTCTTGTTTTTAGATGCCAAAATCCTTCTATCTGTTGGCTCAGGCATTGTGATACGTGCATGCCAAAGACACCTCTCATGTACTCCTCAGTTAGAGATAGCAAGTTCTTGGGAAGTGATGCCCCTTGAACTTGAAGCTTGGTATGCCCGAGAAGTGAGTGCACTGTAAGGGGGAGCCAGTGCTACCAAGCGTCTAGCTATCTGATTGAGTGTTGTATTTTATGGTTAGAGGATTCAACAGATATTGCCCTTGCCAGCCATAGGATTTGTTGTGAATGTGCTTGATTGTCTTGAGTCAAAGTCAAACAAACATTTTGTCTTCCGTGACTGTCAAAATTTAAATCAAAAACAAACTTTCAAAAGTGCTCATAATCAACTTGGGTTTTCAGAATCAACAACCTTCAATTCAAAACAAAATCCAAACAAAAGTCCAAATTTGTCTAAGTATTCATCCAACATTTGAACATGGCTTGTCAAAACATTGAATATCTTTGTTTCAAAATTCATGTCACTTTAGGCTAGGTTTTGTATAGTCCAACTTAGGTCCTAGGACATATTGTAATCTCCCTTCATTTTAGTCCTTTTCATTGCAAGCATCCTCATTTTGCACTTAGGTTCAAAATCATTTCCCTAAGTTTGCATTTCATTGTCATATCCAAGATAGATTTCCATTTAGGTGACATTCATGTATTATCCTTGTCATGCTAAAATTAGGTCTTGCATAGGTTGCATTTTGCATATTCCAAGTCATTGGTCTTCACATATCCTTATCATTGTATTGTCATCTTGTCCTGGCTTCATCTTGTCATATCATATCCTTAGATCATTTTTATGTCATATCCTAAGTCATTGTCATAATCATTGCCTTCTTGCATTTAGTCTCAAAATTTTGGTTTGTCAAACTTAAAAAATCAAAACTTTGGATGATACCCTAAGTTGTTGTTAGGGAGTCTTGACCTTGTCTAAAATTTGTCCTTTCATTAGTATCATTTTTGTCAAACCTAGCTTAGTATCCAAGCATATAGGTGAGACATTGTCAATTTGTCCTATTGTCATTTGGTCCTTTGTCCTTTAAGGTCTTGGCTTCATTTCAACTTCCCAAGGTTGAGTCTTTAGGTTTGCATTCCAAAAAGTTTGTCCAAATCTTGAAAAAACAACAAAAAGATAGGTTGCATTCTTGCCATAGATTGCATTTTCATCTATTTAGGTTACATTTAGTTGCATATCATACATCATCCTTTTAAAATCAAAAAAAAATCCCAAAAATATTGCATTTGCATAGTGACATGCCTGTTAAAACAAGGTCAAAATCTAAGAAGATGGGCGAACCAACATATCAACCCATTGACAACGTATCAAACTCACAGTTTCAACCTAGTCAAACATTACAAATTGAAGGTTCGTCAAACACATCATTACCACCATATGGAATGGTTCAACTTGGACCACCTCCATTATATGAGCCAATGTTTGTACCCATGAAACTTGGATATGGGAGTGTTCCACCAACGCCAAGGGAAAATGCACCTTTTGACTGGAATCAACTGAACCTGCAACATGAAATTCAAACTCAAACATTACATGAGGAACAAACTCTTTCACAAGGATTTGGTTCAGATCAAGGAATTCAACAAGAAATAAATCCAAATGTTTTACTTGATTCTTCATCAGATTCTGATGCTTCCGATGATGTTGATATGCTCCTTAAAGTTCCGAAGTTGACAAAAAAGATGGATAAATTCTTGATCAAGGTCTTTAATATGTTTCCACAAAAATATCTTGATATGATGAGTAATGTGACCTCCTCAAATGAGCAAACTAATGTGCAAAAACAACAAGGCGGTGATCTGTTAAGTTTCTCTCCACATCCAAATGAAGAAAATGTGCAACAAGAACCTCAACACACGTTGTTGAGTAAGCATGCTTCACAAACTTTGACAGTGACTATTCCACAAAAGTCAACATTCAAAACAATAAACAATCCATTGTTTAATGCAACACCTTTAACACAAGATCAAATGATGGCCACACAAATGTTGATAGGTGTCCCTCAACAAGAAGTGATTCCTTGAATACCTAAAAGTGGATCCAAATCTAAGATGCAAGAAAGCTTTACGACTGGAATGCCTGATCTTACGAATGTTCAAAACAATTCTTTAATGCAACAAAGTTCATGTGTCCCATCAAGTTCAATACTTTTGGCAAATACTCAAGTACCTGTTATGCAAAATATTGTGATAGATCCTTCGATAGTGACAACACAAAGAGCCACAAATAGTGGTGTGCACCAACAACAAGTGTTGCAACAATTAAGGAATGCACAAAAGGCACAATCGAATGCTCAAACAAGCAATGCACAACAACAACAATATCGCATTCAACAACAAGTTGCAGTGTCTTTTGCACCATTACAAGTCAATTCAAACTTGTAACCACCACAATGGATTGGACAAACAACACAGCAAGTCAATGCAAGTGCCATACCCCATCTAAAGGAGAAACAACAGAAGCCTTCCAAACAAAGTTTTTTGCAAATGATAGGATTTACATCAGGACAACAACAATTGGCACAAAGTCAGCAAATTCTGATTTGTCAGCATCAACAACAACATGTGCCTCAATATGTGCTAGGAAAAACAAGTTATCATACATCACAACCACAACTGATGTCCATGCAATATCAACAACAACCTCAATTGCAATATCAACCAAGGCTACAAATGATGATCCCATCACAAGAAGTACAGCAAAAGGGTCAATGTCAAGGCATGGCACAACCACGCAACAAGAGCTGTATCAAGAACTTTATATGCCAGAGACACCAAAGACATCAATTTTAGAGCATCAGCAGCTAATGGAGAGCACGATGTATCGACAAAGAGTACACCCAAGAATGAATGATGAACTTCCAAAATCTTCGCTATCTAACACAGTTGCATAATAGCTTGAGAAGTTGCAATGACAAATCAACGCATTGCAAACCAAAGGGACAAAGAAATTATACACAGATCAAGATTTATGTCCTAATCCATTTGACAAGAGCTTGTACATGCCTCCCTTTCCTAAGCATTTTGAGGCACCTAATTTTGAGAAATATAAAGGGAACGGCAATCCAAAAGACCATATTTGAGTATTTTTCACAGCATGTAGTGAAGTGAGCTATGACGAAACATATTTGATGCGCTTATTCACATGAAGTCTCACAAGACAAGCCATGGATTGGTATTCGCATTTGCCAGGGAACATAAAGACATGGCCGAAATTGGCTCGAAAGTTTATATCCCACTTCGCATTCAACATTGACAATGAAGTGACCATGTCAGATTTATGCAACACAAAGCAAAAGCAAGGTGAACCATTAGTGACTTTCTTACAAAGATGGCGAAGCTTGTACAGTCGTTCTTCCCTAGATATACCTGAAGAACAACAAGTGAACTTATTTATTCAAAATTTGGTCCCAGAAATGATGTATGAGCTCAAACTGAAGAGTCCTAGTACCATTGAGAAGCTCATTAAGAAAGGGATGAACATTGAAAATTCTCTTGTAGCTAAGGGGCTCATTAAGCTCAACAAAGATAGTGACAACACAAACAATTCAGGGGACAAAAATAGATTTTGGTACAAAAAAAAGAATGTCACTAATGATGGAGTTGTCAATGCAAGAGCAGTAAATGCAAATCAACCCAAGTTCATGATAAAGAAATTGAGTGCTCCTAATATGTCAGCTATGCAACAAAATCAGACACAAGCAAGCAATGTTATTCAATAGCCGCAATACCAACAGTATAATCAACAACAAGATCAGCAACAAAACCAGCAATGAAAACCTTTCAGATCAAGGGATGGGCCTCCTCGACAATTTACACCATTGGGAGAGCCTATTGAATCAGTAATGAAACAATTGATACAAGCAAATTTTATCAAGTTACCAGATGTCAAGGAAGAACCATTGGTAAATCCGCATTGGTGGAATGATAATGCATATTGTGAATACCATCGGTCAAAAGGACATAAAACCGCATCATGTTTTCAATTGAAACATATGATTCAAGACTTGTTAGATAAAGGGGTAATTGAGGTAGACCCACCCAACGCGACCTCTAACACTGATCATACAATTTTCAAAACTCCTTTGCTTGATCATGACAAGGGCAAAGCATCTTCTTCAAACTCTACCCAAACAGCGAATCTTAATTATGCAAATACTGGTTATAACAATGTCATCAATTGTTTTCGAGTGTCAAATGAGTATGTTTCCACCATAAGAATAAAGGGACAAGGTCCTTCTTGCACAGTCACCACTCGTGAATCCAAAATAATCTTGAAAGGAGCTCCTGCAATTCCTCCCAAATCAACTCCTATAAGTCAGTATAATCTCCTAGTTCATCAGGGAAAGACACCTGCACAAATATCAATTCTTGAGTTGTTGAAAATGTCCCCTACGCATTGCGTAGTCCTAGATAAAGCTTTAAATGATTCCACCATCCCGACAGACATTGATGTTGACCAGTTTCAAGCCTGAATTGGACATCTCACTATTTCCCAACACGTTGCCTTTTCTGATAACGATATTTCCCCTGATAAGCTTCCTCATAATGATCCTTTACATCTTGAAGTCTTTGTCCATAATTGCAAGATCTGATGAGTCTTGATAGATGGTGGAGCAGGTCTTAATATTTGTACCTTCAAAGTAGTCATTGGTCTTGGTTATACAGAAAATGACATTGACTCTTCCAGAAGAATAACAATCAAAGCATATGATGATGTTGAGCGCCCATCTAAAGGGGTAATTTCATTGCCTATCAGAGTAGGTCTAGTGATAGAAAACAATTTCCTGCAGGTCCTAGACCTCGATCTCCCTTACAATATGATTCTTGGCCGTCCATGGATCCATGCAATGAAAGCAGTTCCATCTACTTATCATCAATGTTTAAAATATCCTTACAATGGGACTGAGATAACAATTCCAGCAGATCGTAATCCATTTCAATTTTGTGCTAATCTAAAAGATTCCCTACAACAACAAGTCCCAGTCAATAGAGAGGCCCACTCACATAATTATATGGATCCTAATAAGTTGTTAGATGTTGTCAAAGGAAAATTGAAGATACAAGACCAAGGATGCAGAGAGTATTCAATGGCTCAAACATTCCTCATTGGGAATTTACCAATAAATCCAAAATCACATGGCAAACCATATTTGTTGCAAAAGGAACCTATGACAGTCATTCAATATCAGCCCCCCACTGCATTTACAAAATGAGGTGAACTTAACAAGGAAACTTTGGATGATGATGTAACAGATTGGCTTTATAAGGATCAAACTGATACACCACCTATCAAATTGCCAGTGGAGTGGTATGGAAAAGGGTTTACTATAATGCAGAAAAAGGGATATGATGGCTACAGTGGTTTGGGCCCTGACAAGAAAGGAAGACTAGAACCTATTATACCTAAGATGCGACATCCAACTTTAGGGTTAGGTTTTGTACAATTGGGAATTGGAACCTCGTCTACCAAAGTGACCACATGTGGAAAGGGGCGTGACTCTGATGATGAAACAACACCTGAGGATACCCAACCTGAAACTGATTCCAATGAATGGGAGTGGAGTTCCTTTTCTTCTAGCTCCTATGCCCTTGAAAATGTTTTCCTTGACCCTGATGATTTGCCCATGGAAGACAAACATGAAATAACTCCCCCTCCCAAAATGTGTCCTAATGCTTGGATAGAGTCATTCTGGGACCCAAGCTCTGAATCATATATGAGTAGTTCAGACAGTGATACCATAGAAATTTTTATCCTTACCATCTCAGCCCTAACTCTCCTTGAAACTGATGATGACATGCCCCTTTTCTATCCACAGCTTATCCAACATGACCAACAAGAACCACTCAAATTGGATTGTTTTCAAAATGATGAAGCCATTGCAGAATTCCTTGGACTACGGGAAGGCATACCATGAGGTGATCATAAGGCAGGGTTTGCTATTGATTTAGATTCCATAGCATATTTTGGGGAGTCAACTCCATCTTCTAGTCATAAAAATGAAAAAGAAAAAGAAAAAGTAAAAAATCAAAAGAATGGGTCTTTGAGTGAAAACCATAAGGCACTCTCTAATCATGGAAAAGTAAAAATAAAAGATGTACCTGCGGGTGAAAACCTCTCTGAGGTGCCCAAAGGTGGAAGATTGGACATACCCTCGTCAAGTCAGGATAAATCAACATTGCTTGTGGAAATGACCGAAGAGATAAATTTGGGTACACCTGACAACCCTAAGGTCATTCATTTCACTGCTTCTCTATCAAAACAAGAAAAGATAGATTTTGTCAATTTCTTTCTCGAGAAGAAGATCAGTTTTGCATGGTCTTATGCAAATATGCCTGGCCTTGATCCAGAATTAGTCCTTCATCACTTGCCATTAAAACCAGATGCCAAGCCCGTCAAACAAAAACTCAGAAAGATGCATCCCCAGGTGGCTCTCTTAGTCAAAGTGGAACTCAAAAAATTATTAGATGAGGGCTTTATCAGACCAATTGATTATGCAGATTAGATTTCAAATTTGGTACCAGTTAGTAAAGTAACTGGGGGCATCAGAATCTATACGGATTTTAGGGATCTCAATAAAGCATGCCCTAAAGATGACTTTCCACTACCGAATATAGACATCATAGTTGACATGACTGCTAGATATGAGATGTTATCATTGATGGATGGTTTTTTCGGATACAATCAAATTCGCATTGCTCCTGAAGATCAACATAAGATTGCATTCACATGTGCTTGGGGTACCTACTGCTGGAATGTGATGCCCTTTGGCCTTAAAAATGCTGGAGCAACATATCAAAGAGCTATGACAACAATTTTCCATGATTTTATGCATACTTTGATGGAAGACTATGTTGATGACCAATTATGCAAATCTGTCACAAGAGATAGTCATCTAGCCATCCTTGGCCCAATATTTGATCGAATGGAAACCTACAAGCTCAGACTCAACCCAAAGAAATGTGTCTTTGGTGTCACAGCTGGCAAATTATTAGGGTACATTGTTTCTCACAGAGGCATAGAAGTAGACCCAGAAAAAGTTAAAGCAATAATGGATATGCCTCCTCCTTCCAATCTCCATCAACTAAGAAGTCTGCAAGGGAAGTTACAGTCAATCCGCTGGTTTATAGCTCACTTGGTAGACAAATGTCATCCCTTCCAACATTTATTGCATAAAGGTATCCCTTTTAAATGGACTGAGCAATGTCAATCAGAATTTCAAACTCTCAAGGATTATCTGATGTCACCACCTATTCTAATGCCTCCTATAGCAGGGAAGCCATTCATATTGTATATCTCTGCAACTGAAACGGCACTGGGAGCTCTCTTAGCCCAACAAGATGAGAAAGGCAAAGAACGGGCTATTTATTATATCAGTCGGACACTAGTGGACTATGAACTAAATTATTCAACTATTGAACGGGCATGTTTAGCAATGGTATTTGCAACACAGAAGCTTTGACACTATATGTTAAATCATCAGACATTGCTAGTTGCAAAAATTGATCCCTTGAAATACTTGCTTAGCAGGGCAGCTTTGATAGGTCGCCTGGCAAAGTGGGTTATGATCCTAAGTGAGTTTGATATTGAGTACATTGAGAGAAAGGCAATCAAAGGACAAATCATAGCAGATCAACTTGCAGGGGCACCTATTCATGATGATCATCCAATGTTGACAGATTTCCTTGATGAATCAGTATTTGCTCTTACTTCTTCTAAGGAATGGCAATTATAAATTGATGGATCTCACACAAAGTATGGCTCAGGAGCAGGTATATTGTTTGTCACCCCTCAAGGAGATGCTATCCCAAAGTCATATAGGATCACTTTCCATTGCACCAATAATATTGCAGAATACGAAGCTTTGGTCATAGGACTCAGAATAGAAATCCAATGGAACATTACACATTTGCAAGTCTATGGAGATTCCCAGTTAGTCATCCGTCAAGTGAATGATGACTATGAAACAAAAGATGAAAAGCTTCTTCCCTACAAGCATATGGTGGATTTCTTCAAGACAAAATTTACCGATATCCATTTCAGTCAAGTTCTAAGAATTCAAAACAAGTTGACCAGCAGATGCTATGGCAACTATTGCTTCCATGTTAAATATGCCCCACAATATGGATAGATGTGAATTTTTGGTCAAACAGTTGCTGGTGCCTTCTTTTGAAATTTCGACAGTAGATGTGATGTGTGTTCTTGTTGGTCCTAATTCCCCATGGTACAATGACATCTATCGATATTTGAAATCCCAAATGTTACCACCTAACCTTTCCTCTAACCAATGTCGAGGCTTCATACGCCAAACTGCCAAATATGTCATCATCGCAGACACCCTTTACCATTGTTCCTTTGACCATACCCTCCTCAGGTGTTTGGATTCTGATGAGGCACAAATGGCTTTACATGAGGTTCATGATGGTATATGTGGGGGCCATTTCAATGGTCTGAGTCTAGCTAAAAAGTTGGTTCATGCTGGATATTATTGGCCCACTATGGAAAAGGATGCTCATGATTTTGTCAAGAAATGATACAAATGTCAAATACACGGAAATTACATTCATGCGCCAGCTCAAGAACTTCACTCTGTCATATCTACGTGGCCCTTTTCTCAATGGGGATTGGATCTTATTGGCAAGATTCACTCGACATCTGCAAACAGACACAAATTCATCATCACATCTACATAATACTTTACAAAATGGATTGAGGCTATCCCTATGACCTATATCACTGGTGTTCAAATTTCAAAGTTTCTACTGAATTATATCATATGCATATATGGGGTTCCCCTTGCAATAGTCACAGATAATGGCCGTCCATTCAAAAATAAAGATGTCAAGGAACTCTGTGAAAAGTTTCACATCCAACACCGCTTCTCCAGTCCTTACTATCCACAAAGTAATGGTCAAGATGAAGCATCAAATACAACCATCATTAAGATCTTGAAAAAGGTTGTCAATGATGTTGGTTGAGATTGGCATGTACAGTTGAATCCAGCACTATGGGCTTATCGCACTTCCATCCGCACACCTACTGGCACAACACCTTATTCCTTGGTGTATGGTGCGGAAGCCATTTTACCCTTGGAATTGGAAATTCCCTCTTTGTGTGTTTCCTTGCAACATTTGATTTATGATGAGATGCACAGAGTCTCTAGGCTGCATCAGCTTGAGATTTTAGATGAGAAACGTTAGACAGCCCTGACACATTTGCAAGCATATCAAAACTGTCTCTGTCGCTCTTATAATAAGAAGGTCAAAGGGCGACACTTCGAAGTGGGAGATTTGGTCCTAAAGGTGAACCCAAAGAATACACAATCTACTGACATAATCAAAGGAAAATTTGAGCCTAATTGGGTTGGGCCTTTCATAGTTACTGCAGCCTATGGTTCGGGGGCATATCAGCTTGCAACCCCAGACGGTGAACCTCTGTTAGATCCTGTAAATAAGATGCACCTTTGAAAGTATTGGGCATAGTTTTTATGTCAACAGTTCTTCAATATGATCTTGAAAAAACAAAAAAAAATCAAAAGCTCAAAAATACAAAAAAAAAAAATCAAAAGCTCAAAAATACAAAAAAATCAAAAAAGTGAAAAATTGAAAACAAAAAAAAAAAAAAAGTAAAGAAAAATAATTTGCCCTCTAGTGAAAACTTGGCAAATAGGCACTTTGGGTAAGTACCATGGTGAAAACCTGGCAAACAGGCGCCATGTGTAAAAGACTATTGCTCTGTTATCTATCATGACTCCTAGCTGTACTTTCCCCCCCTCAGGTTTATCATGATTATCCTTGCCCTGACCCAATGTTCTGTTCCAGGCCTATGATTGGTCAACATCATTGTCTTGCATACTCAGGTTTCCAGTCCTTGTGCATATGTTTTGGTCCTAGTCACTGTATATGTCTTTCAAATTTTCATTGGGTGCACGCCCCTTGTCATGATCAATTACTGGAGTTATTGTTGCGTACGGACTGGAGATTTCTTGTCATATAATGTCCTGAAAAAATCCCTAAAAATCAAATAATGTCCTAAACAAATCCCTAAAAATCAAATAATGTCCTTAAAAAATCCCTAAAAAGTCAAATAAAGTCCTGAAAAACGAACAAAAAAAAATTGTAAAAAACTCGAAATTCCTACAAAGTGAAAAACATCAAAATCCAAAAACAATTTCTTTGGCATTTTACATTTTGTCAATAAATGGTCCCCTTTGTGCATAGACAGATCACTGAGCATACATCCAACGACACTCAATCAAAAATTGTGCTTTAATGAAATCATGCATTAACAGATGAATTGTTCGACCAAGAAAGCATTCAACCTGATCACAATTGTCACATCAATCCAAATAGCATCAACATTACCATTAGTCCTTGTCAACATTATCATGGGTCTTATACAGGGTGTGGTATACTCAAAACCAGACTGTGTCCTATCTTCGATGGGGTACCACTTTCCCTGAAACCAGACAGCATGATCATTCTTGTTTTCCACTTTTGACAATGACGATCAGACTGTTTGTTTGACTTGGTTGAATTTGTGTGTCTTATCTTTTTACTAATTTATCTTTGGCTTCGATCATGTTCCTATGTTGCTCGATGATGTCACTGAGTGATTTAGAGTGATCGAGATGGTTCATGGTCCCTTTCCTTTTTTTGTTGTGTTTGTTGTTTGTGGAATGTTTGTCACAAACTAGGGCAACTATATCATTGGGTGTCTGTGATAAGTACGGTCGCTTTGTGAATGCCGCACAGACCTCGACCCTTGATGTATGTACCCTAGGATGCTTCACTCATTCCTTATGTGTGATGTGTCTATCTTTTGCAAAAGGGGTTGTGTTCCAGCTCTGGCCTTCAATACCATGATGCTCTACATCCACTTTGCTACAATAAATAAAGGTTCTCACCTACTTATGTGCATTTGTGAAAGCAAGTTTTCTTTCATCTCTAACTATCCTCTATCTAATTTCTTCTTACTAACATTTCTTCCGTCAGTCTTGGCAGTCCATTTGGTCTAGTTCTCTGATCTCTAAAAAATAAAAAAATAAAAATAAGCTGCATCATGCATTCATTGGTTAGTACATTTGCATTATATCAAGCCCATACAAAGCATTTTATCCATTTCATCTTATAAATGCATCAAAAACATAAACAACATTCATACATGTTCCCAAGATAGTACATAGATAGTGCATAAGACATCCATACATGGAAAGTAAACATAAGCCATAACACATTGCATCCCATCATATAGCTCCATGTCATATCATATATCAAAAAAAAAATATCGAAGTACAAAATTGGATTGTTTGTCCTATGTATTGCCCACAGGCTGAGTACATAATGTTAAACTATATATGTCTCTGTCATAAGGAGCACATGCCTCTATCACTGGGTGCTCCCTCTGTCCTCCTCATCCCTACCATGTCTCAAGGATGAAGCCCCTCCTGTCCCTGGTCCTGGCTATGGTGGTCTCATAGGTCCACTCACCCCAATGCTTCTCACTGACCTCCGAGAGTGTGGCCTACTCTCTATCCTTGATCGTGACTAATATGACGCTACTCTTTGCTCTGGTGGAACTACACTCTCATATAGAGTCCTCAAATGGTGCATCTCATCTCCTGCCTCTAATAACATCTATGCCATCTCACACGCACTAGCATCCCTAATCGACCCAACATACTCGGTCACTCTCTGCTCTGCTTGTTGTGCCTGGGCTATCACTGTATCTCGAGCCACTGTCAGCCTGGTTATCTCTGCTCTAAACGTATCCCTCTCAGTTGACCACTAATCCTGCTCTATCCTCAAGATAGCATTCTGTCTCTCTAATGTAGCAATGTAATCATGTTGACTCACTATGGCAGCCCTACATATATGCATCTCCTCTATGCTAGCTATCTCCTGCCCTATGGGTATATCCTGCAATGACTCATGATCTATTGGATCTGGCTCATCTCTTTGTGTGCACCTAGGACTCTCCTCTCCCTCATCATCTTCATCCTCATCATCTCCCTCCTCCTCTCCCTCATCATCATCCTCCTCCTCTCCAGTGAGTGGGAAGTCCTCCTATCTCCTAGGTACCGGAATATCAGGATCCGTCAATGGCACTGGCCGCTATCGTGCAAACCATCGCTCATACCCCTCTATCATTCTGGCATCTACAACATCTGATCTCCAATCCCACTGTCTCTATTGTAGATGTATGAAGTCGACATATGTGTGGCTGAATCATCCTCCCCCATTGACTCGTCTCTCTATGGGATCGAGCAAAGTGTGCAGTCCCTATTGGTACATCCTACCTCTCTCCAAACTGTTGTCTGACTCTTTCTGGCAGATACATCTCAATCACTCTTTGGCGATTCACTGGTTGCCCAATCAGGTATCTCCCCTATCTACAATATGGTAGCTCATCGCCATCATCTGACCATCTAGGGAAATCATGATATGGCCTCCATGTGAAATCTCTCAACCTATCTAGCTCATGTCACCAATACAATATGTATCTGATTGGACACTGTCTCAGCACTCCACCATAGCAGTACACATATGGTTGATGTGGTACTACCTGTCTCTCTGCAATCAGCTGACATATGGCTATGTGCTCAAATTCCCATACCTGTAAAAGTGTGACCCCATAGCTCAAAGTTTGTACCCTCTGATATGCTATCTGATGCAACTAAAAATATAGCATGGCAAGCACACATGGACCCCATGCATATACAGTCCCCTCTGTCGCCATCTGCTCTAGCACTCTTCCCCATCCAATAAGGAATCCATGTCCTTGTCTGTCACTTGCTAATAGGCATGCCATAACCACTGCTATCACCACATATCATTGATCATACTCTGCTACCATGGTCTCTCAGTGGATCTCCCTCTCTATGATATCAAGGTCATCTGCGTCACACTTGAATAATCTGGACAAAGAGTCTCTCCCTATCATTGGGTCATACACCACCATCTCCCCATGAATTGGAATGCGGAGGATACACCACACGTCCTCTAGTGTCATAGTCACCTCTCCAGTCGGAAGATGGAAAGAGGAAGTCTTTGAATGCCATTGCTCGGCCAATGCGGTGAGAAGCCCTATGTTTGTCTTAATCTTGGGCATGTACGTAATGTAGTATAATCCAAGTCCTGCTAATGTGTCTTTGTCAGTACTCCTGAGTCTGTATCGCAACATGAAGCAGTTGGGTTTGTTCTCCTGTGTGATCAATGGATATTATCGACTCTGCATCACGATTGGGGCATAATTTGTCAGTTTTAGGGTTTTCTCCTAAGGGTTGCATTTCCTTGTTTCATGCACCAATCAGGGTTTTCTTATCTATTTTTGACCTATCCTACCCTTATCCCTCTTTTCAGGATCATCTGCGCGCTGCTTTCGGTCAAACTAGAGTCATAAGTGCACAATTGCACTTGTGCACACTGTCTTGCGCTTGTGCAGCATCAAGCTGCACCTGTGTACCTTATACAGGCGCAGATCTGCATTTTTTCTCTCCCCTGTGGGCCCCGCAATGTCCCACAATCAAGCAAAATTCATTAAATTGAACATATGGATTTTGAGCTACATACCGCTGCTCCTGCATCATCCGATCGTCTGTAGGTGCGTACACATTCTCCAAGGTGATCTGCCATTGGAATGTTCACCATCCCTCTACAAGGGTCCTTTTTCCTGAGCAACAACTCCTCCACTTTGGCCAGTGCAAATGAACTCTTTTCCTTCTCCTTGTCTCCTATATAGATCTTCGTCAATACCTAGATGGACGTGCATGCTCTCCATCTTATGATGGTCGCAGTCTTTTGTGCCTTCCACTGCTTGTCCTTTGTGCATCCGACCTTCGATTTTTGATCCGTTCAAACCTATCATCTTCTGTCATTCTTATCAATCACTTGGCCTCTTTTCTGGATTTTTCTGGCCAATTCCTCGAGGGGGCATGCATATGTTATTGTTATTGTTATTGTTTGGGGCATTTTCATTATTGTTCTTTGAAACAACGCTTAGAATTGCATTGTCTCAAAGAGAGGCAAAATGTAGACATCTAAAAATGGTCAACGCTTGTGGAGTCATACTTTAACATTTGTGCATTGCCTTATTTTAGGTTTCTTGCTTCACATTAACATTTCTTCTATGTTGCGCACTTAGTCTTTATCATTTGCGAGCATCGAGTCCTTCTTCTGCATTCCTCATTTTTCTTGCTTTTGAATTAGGTCTTGTTGATAGCAATCTTCAGTCATGATATTGGTCGATCTTATCCTGTCGCATCATGGTGTGTGCTCATTTATCATCATTTTGGACATCGTCAATCTTAATCGATGATAGAATTAGGGTTTTTTCCTCTTGTCAATC
This sequence comes from Cryptomeria japonica, assembly GCF_030272615.1. NCBI lineage: Eukaryota > Viridiplantae > Streptophyta > Pinopsida > Cupressales > Cupressaceae > Cryptomeria > Cryptomeria japonica. The sequence goes on from NC_081410.1 coordinate 336,753,835, forward strand.
TTTCATTCATCTTTAGCTTGTTAGTAATCATTTGTGATTATCAACTTGTCAATCTCATCATTTTGCGATTGATTCGTCATCGATCTTTGTCCTTGTCAATCTTGTCATTTTGCGATCGATTTGTCATTGATCCTTGTCCTTTTCAATCATGTCAATTTGGATCGATTAGTCATTGTTCCTCATCAATTGGCGCCTATCAATTTGATCTCCTTGTCAATCTTGGTCAATTTGTCATTTATTTTTGTCAACCAATCTCAATCATTTATCAACATTGGTCCTTTGTCAATCAGAATCATGATCGAACCTACATTAATTTCTTGTTGTCTTGACCTAATTCCTTGTCCTCTTATTTCTAGGGTTTTATGATTTGTTCATTTAATCCTTTTCTTCTTCTTTGTGGGTTAAATAAATCTATTTATTTAGTCCTAAGTCTCTTTCATGAATTAATTAATGGATGAAAACCTATTAATTAATTCACCTAATTTCTATTTCTCCTATTTTCTTTCATTTTTCTAATATCTCCCCTAATTTCATTCCCTCATTTTCTCCTATGTTTATGCTTCCATTTGTTGCAATCATGGAGGCTATTTTCTCTCTTCCCTTTTGTCATGGGAATGGCATTTCAATCTTGTCATAATTTGTCATACATTTGTCATAATTTTGCCATTCTTGATTTGAATTTCCTTTCAAATCTCTTCATGCTAATCTTGTCCTCTCTCCAATTTGTCTATAAATTGGATGATTTTCTTCAATGAAAGGTAAATCAATCACATTTTCGAGTAACCTTATATTGCAAATTTCATCTCTCAACAACTTGCTTTCCACTTGTATTTTGCACTTGTAGGTGAGATCCACATCAAATTTGAAGGTGAAAGAAGAACAATGGAGCCACATGAAGGAGATATCTGCGTCAGTTTGTTTCAATTTCATTTGATTTGAATATCTTGTCTTTATGTCTTCATTGATTGGATTGGGATTGCTTTCATAGCAGCTTTAGGTTTTGTGGTTGTCCTAATTGCTATTGTTTTGATGATTTTCAATTTCCTAATCTACATAATTAATTCTCAACAACTCATAAATGGATTTGTTTTAATTAATTAGAAGATTAAAAGAATTAATTGAAGATGGGGGAGAATTAATTAATCAAAGGGGATTATGAAAATGAACCTATTAAATAAATCCTTAGATTTATTAATAAGTAGATGAAAGGGGGAATTTAATCAAATTACTTAGTGAATTCAATTAAATTGGGAAAGGGGATTAATTAAATAATTTCTTATTTAATTAGTTATCTTCATACCATTTTTAGGTGTATACATTTTTCCCCTCTTTGAAGTGAGGTGTGATAACGTGTTGATTCAAAGAATAATCTCATTTTGATGATAATATTGGTTCGATAGGATGCCCCAGCTCTTGATTGATCAATTGTGATACGATGATGCCCCTCGAGAGATCAATTGAGATAACTGATCTTTGGAGTTTTTGGATCTTTTGCGAAATTGATATCCTAATTAGAAATGATTTAATTTCTGCAACTGTGGTTGATAAAAATGTCAGTTCTACAATCATGGTGATGTGGTTCTTGATTATTGGTAAAGCTTGATTGATTAGATTGATAAGATCGATATTCAGTCTAGTTTCAGGAATGATACCTCCTATATAAGACAAAGATGATCAAAGCGTCTAGTTTCAAGAATGATATATCCTATATAAGACATGATCAGAACATCTAGTTTCAAGAAAGATACATCTCTTCTAAGACATGATAGAATCAATTAGGTTTGATTGATAGAATTGATAAGATTGTTTAGATAAAGAACTGACAGTTTGTTGATATCAAGTTGCAGAAAGATTTAGATATGTTGATGTTGGTTTTGTTGAGAGGGATAGCATAAGATTTTCACTGGGTCGATAATGTCTGGAGAGATATGAGTCATTAGTCTGATTGTGTATACACTTATGATGATACCTTGATGATTCCTATGATATATTTAACCTTGGATAAAAGGAGCATGCGGGATCCCATGCAAGAATGAAATGCAAGCTAAAATGAAAATGCAAATGCAAAGCTACGATCGAACCAATCACTAGATTATTGTGTTTTGTCATCATTGAGCTTTTCAAAATGTGGAAGTGAGTGCAAAAATTGATGGTATAATTAAACCATGATGACCTGAGCACTGGTTTCCTAGATTTTGATATGGCAAGTTAGCACAAGCATCAAGGTATAATTGAACCAAGATGACTTGAGTGTTTCTTGCATGAAACAAATGGTATTAATCATTTCAATACGTAAATCAGAAATGTCTTTGATGATACTCCGATGATCATGTCCTGAGATAAATTTGTACATATTAATGATTAATTTTTAGACAGCAGACAAGAAAAATATCATGTTCCTTTCTTGTTCCTCTAGTCAAAGACATCCTAGAATCACTCAAAAATCATGATAGCGAAAATCAATATAGAAAAGAAGTTGAACAATCATGTTAAAATCATTATCCAAAAGATATCAACCATTGAAAAGTGTGTGAATGTGCATAGACTGGCTTTGTGATAGTTTGATGGTTGATAATTTGATCTTTTGTTCAATGTTGGATGTGTTTTAGTTTTTGCTTGTTAAAAGTTGTCTAACTATTTGTTCTACCTATTTGATTAAGCTCAAAATGATCAAGAAGTTTGCCCCCAGCTAAGTGCAGGATTTTGCCCCAAGCCTAGAAACAAAGTCGTTATGATATACTCAATGATCTAAACCATGGCAAGAAGCCACCCAAGATGCTTGCATATGTACAAAGGCTTCATGATGGATAATGAATACAAGCGGAAAGATGCATTAACTAATAGATGGAAGATCTAGCAGACAGATAGCACCTATTTGCTAGGTTTTCACCATCTATTTTTATTGCACTTTTTCTCATATTTGACTTTGGGGGGGGGGATTTTCTCTGCTTTTTCACTGTTTTTTTATTTTTTCAGTTTTTTCAGACAAAATTTCTTCAGATGCATGCTATTGATAGGTTCGTTGAGCTGATCTTCATCCTATGTTGATAGTTGATATGCTCCTGATCCAAATACTGATGTGATCACAAATGGACCTAATGAGTTTGGTTCAAACTTTCCTTTCTTTTCTCAATCTGCCTGGTTGCATGGATTTTCTTTTAGTACTAGTTCACCAACTTGAAAGATTCATGGTTTGACCCTTTGAGTATAGCTCTGGCACATTATTTGTTGATATACCTTTAAACAATCAAAGGCATTTTGTCTTTGTTTATGGATCAGTTCTAACTCTTGTAATCTAGATACTCATTGTAATTCATCTGGGATGAGAGCTTTTAATGATACACGTAGATAAGGTATCTCTACTTCTATTGGCAGTATTGCTTATGATCCATAAATAAGAGAGAAAGGTGTGGCCCCTGTTGGTGTGTGGATACTGGTGTGGTAGGCCCATAGAGCAGGGTTTAATTGAATATGCCAATGTTTTCCAGCATCATTCACTATCTTTTTGAGAATTTTTAGAATAGTTTTGTTTGATGTTTATGCTTGCCCATTTCCCTGTGGATAGTAGGGTGTGGAGAATCTATGTTGGATCTTGAATTTCTCACATAGCTCTTGTACATCTTGATTCTTGAACAGTCGCCCATTATCAATGATAATGGTCATTGGTATTCCATAGTGACAGATGATGTAATTCAAGATAAATGTGGCAATTTTTTTTCCTGTGATGTTTGTGAGAGGTACTGCCTCAATCCATTTTGTGAAATATTTTGTAGCTACAAGAATGAATTTGTCACCATTAGATGAAGAAGGATTTATCTTTCCTACTAGATCAAGACCCCATTGGTAGAAAGGCCAAGATGTTGTCAAAGCATGAAGTTCTTGTGTTGGTGCATGAATCAAATTCCCATGGATCTGACATTGTTTGCATGTTCTAGCTATCTGGAAAGAATCTCGTTCCATAGTCGGTAGATAATAGCCCAAGCGTATGAGTTTTTTTGAAAAGGTAAGACCACTTGAATGAGTGCCACAAATGTCGTTATGGACTTCATGCAAGGCCTTCTTAGATTCTTCTTATTCAAGACATCTTAAAAGAGTACCGTCTAGACCTCATTTAAACAACGTATCCGCGATGAGAGTAAAATGTGAGGATTGGTCAATAAAGTTTCTCTTTTGGTTATTTGATAAGTCAGGAGGTAAGGTGTTATCTTTCAAGTATGTGTAAGTTTGGCCGTAGTGGGAGGAATAATGCCCAACAAGGTGACAAATAGTTTGGGAATCAGGACAATTATGACCAGGGTAAAACAACTCTTCCACCAGGAATTCATAACGTTGTTGATTTTCCTGTGTCTGAAGGAGAGAAGCAAGTGTATCCATGGCGTCTGCTTCTTTGTTGTCATTTCTTGGAATCTACTAGAAATTTATTTCTACAAAGTATTTCTTGATTTCATCAACCATATTTTTATAAGGCATTAATTTCTTGTCCTTTGTTTGATAGTCATCATTAATTTGATTTACGATGAGCTAAGACTCTCCAAAGAGTAGAAGTTGTGTAATTTTCCATTCTATAGCCATTTTGATACCTGTAACCAAAGCTTCATACTCTATGGTGTTGTTGGTGCATGGAAAGCTTAATTTTTATGCTTTTGGGATTGTATGACCTTATGGTGTGATAAATAGAATACCTGCTCTTGATCCGTGCTATGTATATGAATCATCAAAGTATAATTGCCATGTTTTTGTGGTGACTATTAGGATATCAACATCAGGAAACTCAATCTGTAAAGGATGATCAGCTTGAAGTGGTGTCTTTGCTAGTTGGTCTGCAATGACTTGTCCTTTTATAGCTTTTCTATCAACGTACTCAATATCAAACTTGCTCATAATCATGATCTATTTTACTAGTCATCATGTTAATGTTTCCTTGCTGAGAAAAAACTTCAATGGATCAATTTTAGCTATTAACTTGATGGGGTGAGATAGTAGATAGTGTCATAATTTTTGAGAAGCAAAAACTAAAGCCAAGCATGTTTTTTCTATTGTTGAATAGTTGATCTTGTATCCTACTAGTGTTTTGCTAATGTAGTAGATAGCTCGTTCTTTTCCTTCATTATCTTGTTGTGCAAGAAAAACTCCTAATGATGCTTCAGTGGTTGCTACATAAAGTAACAATGGTTTTTCTATAATTGGTGGCATTAGGATGGGTGGTTGTATGAGATAAGCCTTGATCTTATTGAATGTGTCCTCACATTGATGGTCCCACTTGAATTGAACATTTTTGTGCAATAGATGAGTAAATGGTTGACAGTTATCTACTAATTAAGCAACAAATCTTCTGATTGACTAGAGTCTTCCTTGGAGTGATCTTAGTTGACCTATATTCTTGGGAGATGCCATTTCCATGATTGCTTTAACCTTAGCTGGATCCACTTCGATACCTCTAGCTGAAATAATGTATCCCAATAGCTTGCCTGAAGTGACACCAAAGGCACATTTCTTAGGGTTTATCCGTAGCTTGTATTCTTCTAACCGGTCAAAGATCTTTTCTAGTATCTCTATATGTTCTTCTTTGTTGTATGATTTGGCAAGGATGTCATCCACGTAGTCTTCCATGAATGTATGCATCATGTCATGAAATATAGTTGTCATAGCTCTTTGATATGTAGCACCTGCATTCTTTAATCCAAAAGGCATGACGTTCCAGTAGAAAGTACCCCATGGGTAGGTGAAAGTTGTCTTTTCTTGGTCTTCGGGTGCTATTTTGATCTGATTGTATCTGGAGAAACCATCCATTAAACAAAACATGGAGTCTCCAGCAATTAAATCTACAATGATGTCGATGTTAGGCAAAAGAAAATAATCCTTTGGACATGCGTATTAAGATCTCTGAAGTCTCTGCATATTCTAATGCTTTTATCTAGTTTTGAAATAGGAATGATGTTGGATACCCATTGAGGATAGGCTATAGGTCTAATGAATCCGACATCCAATAATTTTTTTAGTTCTACTTTAACTAGAAGGGCGATATGCGGATGCATTTTCCTTAACTTTTGTTTAACTGGTTTGGCTCCTAGACTAATGTTTAAGTGATGAATAATAAGCTCTGGATCCAACCCTAGCATGTCTGCATAGGACCAGGAAAAATTGATTTGTCATCATTTGAAGAATTTTACATATTGTTGCATTTCTTTCTTAGATAGAGAAGTCGTTGGATGAAGAATCTTTGGTTGCTATGTTGTGCCAATGTTAACTACCTCTGTTGGTTCGATCAAAATGGATGACCTTTCTTGATAATGCTCAGGTAAAGTATCAAATCTCCCATCTTCTGATGCCTCAAGGAGGTTTTCACTATTAGATGCATCCTTTCTTCTTACTTTTTCCTGATCTAATGTTGCCAAGAAATGGTTTTCAGCATTAGACTTGATATTATTTTCATTATTTTCACTTTTGCGACTAGGAGATTTGGCACCCACTTGACTAGAAGATGCGTTGCTGAAATTCCTGGTGAAAGTTGTTACAGGTTCGATTGCATTAAGATATACAGATATGGCATGGTCATTTGGAAAGGTATCAATGGTGGTATGTCCTTCATTTTCCCAATCAATAATCTCAGGGTGGATTAGAGGTAAGAGGTCTTTAGGTTGGGATGTTTCGAGGGTATCAAGGGTCATGATAGATGTATCAAAGTTTTCAATATGTATGTTGATGTCTAGAACAGTACTCTCATTAGAATGACCTCACATAAGAAACTCATTATCATCCTCGATTACGTCCAAGTCAGCCGAATGTGATTCTAATTCAAGTGAACTAGTTCCTGACGTTTGTCCTGCATACGTGTGAACTACATCGACTCCTACATCTCCTTCAAAGAAATTTTCTTCAACTAATTCTTCAGAGTGATAGGAATCCCATTCCCATTCATTAGAATCTGTATCACTTACAGCTTGAAATCTATAGATTTTCTCATATAGCATTTATTTTTCTTTTCTAGCTATGTTTTTTCTTCTTTCATATTCAACCTCTTCAGGACTAAGATTGAGTTCTGTTAATCTTGCTATGAGCTCTCCTTGATTAACATTAGGTTTGTGTTTGTTTTGATTGAGATTTAATGTTGCTTGAGAGGTACTTTTAGTTTGTTTCTCTTGTTGATTTGAAGCTTGCTTATTTTCCCATTTCGTGTTTGCTTGTGCTTGTTGCTTAGTTGATGTTTCTTCTCTTTCAATTGCCAGTTGTTCTTGTCTATTTTCATATTCCTCTTGTTGTTTACTAAAAGATGCATTTTCCAATAGAGTGACTTGTCCATACCCTAAGCCTATTTTGTCAGTAGTCTATTGAGTATGAGGTTGAATAGGTTCTGAGATACCTTCTTTTCTTTTTCCTATAGGACCTGTTCCGGTGTATCCCATCCTTTGAAGAATGTTAAATCCTTTTCCATATTTTTTTGTAGGTATTATGACATTGTTGATCTTTTATTGAAATTCTCCATCCTTGTATAACCATTGTAGCACATCTTTGTCTTTTGTTTCCTCTGATAAGGTTCCAGCACTAACAAATGTTCCATCAAATATCGGAAGATGTTTTACAATTGGTTGTTGTTTAGAGTTTGATGTTTTTCCAAATGATTTAGGAGAAAATGGTAATTGTGATATTGAATATTCTTCATTCCCTCTATCACTTAGCTGCATTTTTTTTTCCATACTTGACAAGATAGAGGCAAATGATTGTTCCTTGGATTGTGTGTTCGAAGATGATGCCTCCCTATTATGAGGAACAATGAGTTCTTGAATTGGTTTAAGATTACTACAATACTGAAATGGATTTGAATCTGCTGAGATCATGATTTCTTGCCCACTATAGGGAAAATTTAAGCACTGATGGTATGTTGATGGAATAGCTTTTATGTCATGTATCCAGAGTCTTTCCAAGAGTACATTCTATGAAAAATCTAAATCTAGAACCTAGCATGTTGTGTCTTTCTACAAAGGTCCCACTCTGATGGGTAACATCACAATTCCTTTAGAGGAACGTTCTTCTTCATCATAGGCTTTAATGGTGATCTTTTTCTGGGGATCAACTGCATCTTCTGAATAACCTAGAGTACGAACAAGACTCAAAGAGCAGATGTTTAAGCCAGCTGCTCCATCTATTAGGACACGTTTAACTCGTGTCTTATGAATGATGACTTCGATATGAAAGGGAGCATTATGGGGATGTTGTAGGGACATGCCATCTTCTTTAGTGAATGATAAGTACTGAGGGGTTGTGAGGTGTCCCACCATGGTTTGGAATTGATCGATATCAAGATCTTTGGACACTGTTGTATCTACTAATGCTCATTCAATAATTTCTTTGTGTGCAGGGGAAATATTTAAAAGTTCTAAGATGGACATTTGTGTGGGTGTTTTCTACAATTGATCCACTAGAATATATTGTTTGGTAGTGGATGATGTGTTTGTCATAGGACCCAACAAACTACTTTGGCTTTGCTTTGTGTGATAGCATGAGCAGGTTCTTGATTTTGTTTTTCTTTAACTACAATCATGTTTACAACATTATCATATGTATGAGTGTAGTTTACCTTTGCTTTACCCTTACCATTGTTTGTTGTTGATTGTTCACCTTTCTCATAGTTTGGAAGTGGAGTTTTAAAATCTATATGAGATCCATTCATTGTATGTCCATCCATGGGTATTACTCCATTTTATTGGATGACATGTTTCAACTTCTGACAACTATCTATGGGATGTCCTTTGTTTCGATGGAAATCGCAATAATGGTTATCATTCCACCAAGGTGGTTTTATTTGAGGTTCGTAGTTTCTTTCTTTTGGAAAAGTAATCAATTTGTTTGTGAGAAGTGTCTTTAATGTTCACCCAAGGGGTTCACCAATGTTTGTAAATTGTCTTTGAAAGAAATTTTTAATAGTTTCTTTTTGGTGATGATTGTTTTGCTAAGCCGTTGCTAAGTGAGTGGATAAATTAAAAACCGGTTGCTTTGGTTTCACATTGTTGTTATCCACTATTCCATCATTAACGACATTTCAATTTCTATTCCAAAATTTTGGCTTATCATTGTGATTGTTGTTATTAGTATTGTTAGGAGGATGGACTCCATCTTTGTATATTTTCAATTCACCTTTCTTTATCATGGCTTCCTCCATTCTGATTCCATTATCAATCATTTTTCTGAAACTTTGATTTCCTTGCATTTTTAAGTAATAACTCATTTGATCATTTAAGTTGTTGATGAATATGTCCATTTTTTTGTACTCTGGCACTGTACAAGGATACCGTGAAGCTAACCATCTCCATCATTGTAAAATATCATGAAAGGTTCTCCACTTTTTTGTTTGGCGTTACATAGGTCTAGCATTGTTATGTCATGTTGTATGTTATAAGAGTATTGTGAAACAAACTTATCCACCAACTCTAAGAATGATCTAATTCTAGGTGGAAGTTTGGAGAACCATTCCATAGCTAGTCCAGTTAAGCTTTTCGGAAATAATCTCATCAAGTAGGTATCCTCATGTGCAAACTCCATACTCATTGTGCAAAATTCTCATATATGATCTTGAGGGTCAGTGCTTCCATCATATTTTTTGTATCTAGGAGTTTCAAAACTTATAGGAAATGGTATCATGTTTAGATTTATGTCAAATGGATAAGGACAGATTTCTTGAAGTGAGTATCTTCTAACATTTCCTCTCTGCATATCTTGAATTTGTGTTTGCATTGTTTGTAGTTGTTGTGTGAGAGTTGTGATAGGATTATCAACATGATTTCTTCTTTAATAACCATGATTTTTCATTCTAGGAGGATCTGGATCTCTTCTTGTGTCATCTCTAGTCCTTCTTGTATCTTCATTGGATTGAATGTTATTCAGAATTTCCACTTCATCTCTTTTGGGTATGTAAGTTTCTTCATTGGTTCTGGTATTATTGGGAACTTATGTGTCATTCATGTGGAGACCAAAAATATCTTCGTATTGTTCATTATTAGGGGGAGGGTCACTTTTCTTTTGTGTCAATTTGTTCACATCAAAATCTTGGGGGAGTGTAGCACCAGATTTCGCTAACATTAGAAAATATTTTTCTTTTTCCCCTTCCAATAATTTATGCATAAACTTATCAAATTGAGGATCCTTTTTGATGTCTCTGATGTTTTGTTGTATTATTTCTCCTTCAACTTGTATTTCATCTTCATGTTCCATGGTTATATGCTCTTTAGTTGTTTCCAATGTTTCAATTTTCATCTCTATGATTCTTTGTCTCTGAGCTCTAGATAGAACGGGCATACATGTGTGTTAGATATTGTGTTAGAATTTGATTGTCCAAAATTTGTTTTGATAAGTGATTAATTGTCAATTTAAATGTGATGCTGTGGTATGACACGAAAAGATGATTCAAGTGTTTAAAAGTTTGCAAGTTTTTTCGATCTTCGGTTTATGGAGTGAAATGATGATGATTTGATAAAAACCAAGTCCAGTAGGAAGGATATATCCTATGATGTGGGACAAGATTACCCTGACCAAATGTTTCATTTTTGTGATAAAGGATGATACATCCTAATGAGAAACTATGTTTGAGTGATTAGTTTATCAAAGAGGGTGATAATGCACTTTGAGATGTTTAGATCTTGAACTTGTTGAGGGTGAGCACTTGAAAATCTTAAGGTGTTTATGTTCTAAAGTCTGATTTTGATGGATGATAACTTGACCAAGTGAACAAAGGAGACAATCCAAGCACAGAATGACAGAGAACATGCTTTTATGATTACTGCAAATTGATCAAGCAGAAATGACAAATCCAAAAAAGGTATGCAAGACACAGCTCTGGACTGGCAGAAACAGAGACTTGTACGACAAACTATACAGCCCCAAATGACAAAATATACAAGACCATATGACAAACTAGGATTTTCATGTGAAAAAGAACAGGCTCGTATGACAAACTTTTCTGAACCATATGACTAAAGATTAATCTCATACGGCAAATGACCAGTCAGTACGACAAACTTTTCTGAATCATATGACAAGATAAATGTTTTGTACGACAAATAACAGGACAAAGGTAAATGTGTTTGTTTGGCCGAATTTTGATCACTGAAGTCTGATGTTTTGCTTATGTTTTCCATTTTTAGATGTCTAATTTTTCAATTTAGGGATGAGTACACAACAAACATGCGATATGTTAAGTGACCTCAAGCATGCTAAACCCTAAGGAAGTTGGCTGAGGAGAGAAAACCTTTGCTTACAAACGTAGGTACACACCCAATAGCTAATCAGAATACGACCACTAAGTCTCACGCAATGGATTCTCAACGTCGTATTATCCGACTCCAAAAGTTAATGGGGGCATGATATGGCAAGTATCTTGGGAGAGTTACTATCTCTCTTGCACAAATATTATGACCCTTTCAGAGGTGAATCAAGTAGCTTCTAATTTAATCGGAACTAGTAAGGGATCCGTTTGGCACATCAGGGTATAATACTCAATTAAGAGGTCTCCCAGCCTTGAAAACCAAGGTTTTCTATACCCGAAGGTACGGAGGAGAGCTATTCCCAAGCACTGTTGTTGACTTGATTTTCATCAAATCATATTTATTTTATAGTGGGTTGGATTACTTGGCATTAGTCATTCCCACTTAGGTCATTCCCCTCTCATCGGCCTTAATGGCTAAGAGTTATTACCTCCTCGGGAGGGAAGGCTTGCTAAAGAAACGCACTAATGAAAGTAAAAGATGAGTCTAGCTTTCTGATCACCTAAGAAAGGTGAGAGCATACTTGCCTATCATCAAAAACACAAAATACATGATTGTTCATTCCTTTAGTAAAAGACAAGTGTGCCTAGAAAAATTTAAGAAATACACAAAGTTTTGTTGAATTCTTTTTAGGAAACCTGCAAAATAGATCCATTAGTAATCATGATGTGTTTGGTTCAAATAAGTCTTTGGCTAGTGTATCCTCGACAATCATCCTGCAAAACTAGTTAGGCTGCCAAAAAAACTCATAAACAAACTAGGGTTAGAATTAATAATGATCGGATTAAAACCTGGAAACCCTAAAATGTAGTTTATTTAAGAAAAATAGAAGCAGAAAGTTGTACGACACGCTTTACCAGCTCGTACGATAGAACTTTAGATCTTGTGCGAAAGAATAAGCAGGCTCGTACGACACAGAAATGAGCTAATACGAGTAAAGAATAACTATCGTGACAACTCTTAAAGACATTCGTACGAGCCAGCAAAGGAGCTTGTACAAGTTTTTGAACCAGACCCAGATAGAAATGAATGTTGATGAAGCTTAAGAGGCCAAAAATGATAATTTTGGCCTCACGGTGGGCACCAAAATGGCATGCCTGTGAAGTGTATACCTGTAGCTGCAACACAAAACACTCAATAGATCATTACAAGCATGGTTAGCAAATTTAAAACAAATAAAGATAAAACCATAGCTAATCGATCTATTGCCTCCTAATAAATGCGAGTATAGATTTTCTCTCAGCCCTGGATAAGAAAATTCCAGTGACTTGACTACATCTAGATGGAGGATTTAAGATGATAATATGCATTTAAGCTAGCAAAGAGAATGATTAAGCTACATGATTCAATAATTATGCTAGAAAATAAGCTAGATCTAAGAATTCAATTGCCTATAATAACAATGTTCAAATGATATACTAAGATTAATATGCCTATTGTAACAATGCTCAAAATGCAAATGAGATGGGATGATTATTCCTCCAAACTAGGGTCTATTTATAGGATTTCCAAGGCTAGGGGTGAGGTGGCAAGAATCAATGGTCAAGATTAAGTCTAAAGATATCAATGGTGAAATTAGAGGAGGTTGGAAAAGAGGTTGGATGAAAGGGAACATTTGCCATCTTTATGGTGACAAGTGTCAAGAATCTTCTAGAGAGGTTGGATGAAAGGGAATATTTGTCATCTCTATGGTGACAAGTGTCAAGAGGCTTTGTTCATGAGAGAGCAAGTGTCTAAGGAAAGGGGACATGTGGCCCAAGAATTCCATGTGTCTCAAGGGGAGAGTATCCACACCATAGGAGATTAGGATAAGAAGCTTAGGATGTGCAAGCTAAAGTAGGTTTAATTAAACCCAGGGTTAGATGAAATGGGTTAGGTTAGGTGGTTAGAAGTTAGGAAGCATATGGTTAATTTAAATTTAAAACTCAAATAAGACTAATTAATTCTCAACAACTCATAAATTGATTTGTTTTAATTAATTAGAAGATTAGAAGAATTAATTGAAGATGGGGGGAGAATTAATTAATTTGAATTAATTAATCAAAGGGGATTATGAAAATGAACCTATTAAATAAATCCTTAGATTTATTAATAAGTAGATGAAAGGGGGAATTTAATCAAATTACTTAGTGAATTTAATTAAATTGGAAAAGGGGATTAATTAAATAATTGCTTATTTAATTAATTATCTTCAGACCATTTTTAGGTGTATACACCACCAATTCAAGGTAAACCATTGGTCTTATACATATCAGCTACTGATTCATCATTGGGGGCACTTCTAGCACAACGAGATGAAAATAAAAAAGACAGCTATATATTACATCAGCAGAACATTGGTGTCTTATGAAATGAACTATACTATAATAAAAAAAGAATGCTTGGCATTAGTCTTTGCATCACAAAAATTGAGACACTACATGTTAGCACATTCCATCAAGCTAGTAGCTAAGATTGATCTGCTCAAATATCTTCTCAACAAAGCAACACTTATATGAAGATTGGCTAAATGGGTCATGGTTCTTATAGAGTTTGATATTGAATATGTAGACCACAAAGCCATCAAAGGATAGGTCATTGTAGATCAACTTGTTGATGTTCCACTTAAATACACTCAACCGCTACATATAGAATTTCCAGATGAATCAATAATGCACCTTACTCAACAATCATGGAAGATGTTCTTTGATGGGTCTTTCACTCAAAATGGTTTCGTTGCTGGAATACTTTTTATTACTCCTCAAAAGTATTCAATCCTGAAGGCTTATAAGATTCTTTTCCCTTACACAAAAAACATTGTAGAGTATGAAGCTCTGGTAAATGGGATCAAGTTGGCTATCAAATGGAAGGTTCTAGAATTCTACATCTATGGAGATTCTCAGCTAATCATCAATCAAATCAATGATACATATCAGACTCGAGATGAGAAACTGATGCCTTATAAGAGAATGGTGGATGATCTAAAGAAATATTTTACTTTTGTATCATTCCAGTAGATTCCCAAATCTGCAAACAGAGCAGCAGATGCTATGGCCACCTTGGTATCCATACCAAAGTTACAAGAGTCTAATTTTCGCTTTGAATTCCTGGTGGAAGAGTTACATTACCCTGCCTATGATTCTCCTAAGTCCCAAATGGTCTGTTCTATTATTGGACACGACTCATCTCTCTACAACCACATTTACTCTTATCTATGTGACCAAATCATCCCTGAAAATCTTACCCATAATGAGAAAAGAAACCTAACCTGAAACGCTTCACAATACGTCATCATCACTAATGATCTATTTAGGTGAGGGTTGGATAGTACTTTTCTTAGGCATCTAGAAACTAAAGAGTACCAACATGAATTATTGGAAGTCCATGAAGGTATTTGTGGATCTCATTAGAATGGTCTTACTTTAGCTCATAAACTACTAAGGGTTGGCTATTACTAGCCAGACATGGAGAAAGACGCTATAAAGTTTTCTAAAACTTATGAGAAGTGTCAGCTACGTGGGAATCTCATACATGCTCCAAAAAGGAATCTCATACCCTTCATTACACATTGGCCTTTTCAACAATGGGCCTTTGATCTTATTGGTTAGATATATCCTACATCATCCAACGGACACAAGTTTATCATAACTACCACTGAGTACTTCACCAAGTGGGTAGAAGTGGTTTCGCTCATCAAAGAAATTGGTAAACAAGTAGCTCTATTCATCCTAAACCATATCATTTATAGGTATGGGATACCTTCGTCCATCATGACTGACAATGGAGGACAAATCAAGAATAAAGATCTAGATGAGCTGTGTGAAAAATCCAAAATAAAACAGCACTGGTCATCCGTATATTACCCTCAAGCTTACAAAATTATAGTACCTTTTTCTTTGGTGTATGGATCCAAAGAATTATTACCTATTGAAGTGGAAATACCATCTTTAAGAGTTTCTTTGCAAGGTCTTGTTACTAATGAAGATTATAGAATATCTAGATTGCAAGAACTCGAATTGCTGGATGAACATCGGCAAGTGGCATTTGATCATCTGAGAGTGTATCAAAAGAAAATGTCGAGAGGTTATAACAAGAAAGTTCGACAATGAGAATTTTAGGTTGGTGACCTTGTTCTGAGAGAAAATCCTAAAAATCAACAATTTCGAGACAATAAAGGGACGTTTGAACCCAACTGGTTGGGTCCCTATATCATTACTGCAGTCTTTAGCTCTGGTGCCTATCAGCTCTCAACATCAGAAGGAGAACAACTCCATGAACTGATCAACACCATCCACTTGAAGAAATTCTTCACTTAGCATTCTCTTCTCCTGCAACCTGTATAGCTAAAATGTCTTGAAAAAAATGCTAAAAATCAGAAAACGTCCTAAAAAAAATTCTAAAAATCTAAAAAAGTCCTGAAAAAAAAAAAGAATCTTTGCCAAGTAGGTGAAAACCTGGCAAACAGGTGCCTCTTGTACTCAAGCACTCCATCTATCAATGCAACGTTGGCATTTTTGCTTTCATTAATCTTCACTTTCACTTGTATATATCTTATAGTCGCTTTTGTGACATCTTCGTTCGTTGGAACCCTCATGGCTTGAAACTGATTAATGTCCTAGTCTTAGGTAAATCGACAAAGCACATTACATTTCCTAAGAAGTATCAACAAAGTCAACTTTACGTTAGTGAAACCTGGTCATCCACTCCAAGTCAATCACCTGTCTCTTAACTATTGACGAGTTTTATCATTGAGTACACAAGCAAACCAATATAACTAAAAATAATCACTAAACAGTTTGAGATATGAATAAAAAATTTCTTTGTGTGTTGTCTTTTATATTGGATTTGGATTATTATCCCTCTGATTAACTCGAGGAAGTCTATCTTGACTAAGAGAAGCAAGGATTGGGGGCATAATATTTTCTTTGTTTTCTACTTGTAGGAATGATTCTGATGATTTGTAAACATCTAATCAACTGGGTGTCTGTGATAAGAGCCTTCACATCAAGGTGAAATTGCCACAAATACCTCAACTCTTCTTATTTGTATGCTATAGGGAGGTTAGCATCATTTCTTTATCTATTTTGAGGGAATTTCTTTATTGTGCAATCTGGGTCCATGCATAATATGTCCAAGCATATAAACGAAAAAAGGGTCATTGCGGACAACATAATTAATACTGCACATGAAAAGGAAGGAACTCTAATCTACCTGTTATGTTTGTAAATGCTCAGTGATGAACATTAAGCATTTCAAATCCAGTGACTACTTTTAGTTTGCATTCATTTTGCATTTTGTGCATTTCGAGTGATTTCGGTATGATAACAATGATCTCTTTATCTTTTGAATGAGAGTTTGAAGTATCATCATTTCTAAGCTAAGTGGTCTCTCTTTTTCATCATTTCTCTAATCGAGTACTTGTGTATTGAGATGTTAGTTGCATACATACGCATCTTATATAGATTCATACATTCATTGCATTCATATTATTGCATAGAAAAATAAACAAATTTGCATTACACATTACTCATTTTTATTCATTTTATTTGCATATGAAAAGAAACAAAAAATAAACATCCATATTCATTTGCATACTGAAAAGATATGCATAAATATAGAATAAAGCATACAGAAAACATCTCATAAATCGATCGACACAAGTACAATGAAGTCAAATCAAGATCTTGTATATATAATGATAAAGTCTTAGGGTACAAAATAATGTCAACTGACATATACAAACTCCCATAGGAGCAAGAATCATAAGGGCTACAAAAAATGAGTGTGTCTACAAAAAATCTAAGAGCTACACAAAAAATATAGCTCTCTGCCTCTCCCTCATCGCCAGGTGGTGGAGGAGGTGGAGCCTACTGACCAGGGTCCTAACGAGGTTCTTGAGCTCCCTCAGACCATGCCATGTACTGCGAATAGGGTACAACTTGTTGCACTACTGGAACTGCTATGCTATAAGCTGCAACGTAATAAGTCATCCGACTAGTCTGGTGTAAGACCTCCTGCTCAAAAGCATCTCGCTTTTCCCTCATCTCTACGACTTGACGATCACACTCTGCTCTGACCTTAGCTAACTGACGATCTATCTCTGCTCTAAGGTCCACCAGCTATCGATCTCGCTCCGCCAGCTATGTTTGTGCCACTGTCAACTGTGACTGCCGACTTGCCAAACGTGCTCTCATCGATCGCGCTGCATCCACCCCCTGCTCCCTTGCAAGATCTTCACCTACATCTCCACCTCTGACTCCCCCTGCGCATCTCTCCTCTATCTCACCTACTTGGGAGCTACTCGCTCCTCCTCTCCTCCACCCTCTGGTACCCTAGCTCCACTCATTCTGACACCAATATCCCAAAGGGATCCACCCTCTCCTCTCTGTTGCTGCCTACCACTAGCTAGTACCTTGTTGCTGCTAGCACTAGGATCACCACCTGCCCACCTCGGCTCTCTGTCCCTGCCTCTATCCCTGTCCCTATGCCTGTGCAAGGGCATCATCCTCAATCTCCTCTATCATAGGTGCCTGCTCCTCTGGATCTATGAATCTAGGGAATGGATGTTGCTGGAACCAATCCATGTACTGGGGAAATACCCCCACATCTGCAATATCCTCTAAATAGTCCCATCTGAGCCGCTGCAACCCAGTCAACACCTGCATGGCCAGGGCGTATGATAACCTAGGTCCCCACCCTCATCTCTCCTCCTCTGCATAACGCACGTATGCAGTAAACTCCTGTGAGATCCCCGGAGGTCTTCCATACTGCCTCATCACTCGAGTAACCACAAACCGCTCGACCACTGTCACTGATCTGCCAATGAGAGGTCGATTCATAAATAGGTCTCTACACATAGCTCTCTAGTCATCTGAAGGCTCAAGACCCCTGTAAGGTCTCCATATGACAACTATAAGATCATCTAGCTGTCATCTCCAATACTCTGCCTTGCCCAAATGGGGCTGAGTAACATGTCCATAGTATTTGTAAACAATAGGCTATTGTGGATCTCTGGTGTCATTCACAATCGGTCTACAAACTGGGAGGTGCTCCCAAGACCATACCTGTAATATCAAAACCCATGTTGCCATACTCTTCCCCTCCCGATAAACCACCTCATGCATCTCACGATACATGTGCGCCAGAATACAAGAACCCCATCCTAATCTCTGAGGGTGCTCCACAAGCCTCTCTAGCACCCTACCCCAGCCACATAAGAAACCCTGGTGTCCCTTGTTTGGCATAAGGAAATAACTGATGAATCCTACTCGGATGCATGCCAGTGGAAACTGCTCATTGTACCTCACCATCATGTCATCCCAATTGATAGACCGTGTCAGAATGTCTGCGTCATGAAATACCTGCCTTAGAGATAGTAGGCTAGGACGTTGTGCTGAATCATAATCCACCTTATCCATAGTGAATGGAATCCAGAGAATCCTATATACATCCTCGAGAGTGATAGTCATCTCCCCAACTGGAAAATGAAATGTGTTATGCTCATAATGGAATATCTCTAAAAGTACAGTGAGCATCCCGTGATTTACATGGATATCAGGCATGTCAAGAAGATGAATAAACCCGCATAAATCGATATGTGCCCTATCCACATCAGATAACTTGTGAACTAGTCTCATAGTCAGTGGATAGACACATCTGAAAAGAACATGAGGTAGTTGAACCTGCAAGAATCAAACAAAAGATCATTAGAAAACATTTCAAATTATGCTATAAGACAAGTAAAACATCACACAAATCCAAAACAATCAATTGCAAAATCAAAATTTCATGTTTGCACCCTTAAAAAATGTTCATTGTTTTTCAAACGACATAACATTGTAGAGGCAGAAACATGTACAAGTCAGGATTGGGTATAGGATGACAAAAGACTCTGATACGACACAAAACAAGCCTTCAAATGACAAAATGGTCTCTTTTGAACAAGCTCGTATGATACAAGGGTAGGTATGAAATGAAAAAACTAGTGGACTTAAACGATAAAAGAATACAAAGCAGTTTGTCATACGAAACATGATATCATCTTGCATGACAAATTGGCAAAGCCCAACTTTTACAAAGCTAAAAAAAATTTAAAAATCAACAAAAAAATTCAAAATTGATGAAATAAAAGGCTTAAGATTGATCACTTACCATTGGCTCATAGTTCCGAGGTCGATTATGTCGCCTTTGGTGCTCGAATTGATGCTCCTGTGTGGGAACCACCATTTTTCTTCACATAAGGCTTTTTGAATTTTCAAACTTGGAGGGTTAAAATGAATTGAAAATGACACTTCCACCCCTTATATAGCCAAAACCCTAATTTTTCAACTTGCTCCAATGGACATGAAAATTGTACCCTTAACTAATTTGCCCATCCTGATTCCATTTTCGGGATCAAAATCAAAATCTGAGATCATTCTCCTAGTCAATTTCAATACAATTTGGACCACTTACCGCTTTCATTAAAAGCTCAATCTTTCTTCAAATTGAGCTCATTTTCTAATGAATCAACATTGAATCTCAATTTTATTCTACAAATCAACTTTGCACTCAATTTCTCATCGATCAACGCCAAATTTTCAAAAATTCCTCTAAATCATTTGTGCTCAAATCATTATCATCGCCAAAAATTGCCTAAAATCATCATGTACCCTCGCTATCTTTCGATTTCTCTCCCGAGGGGGCATACTCATGACCTTATGACCTCACATCTTCAAAGTCGATAAAATTTTCAAATCTTCATCAAAAGTTGAGCAAAAAGCTTTTTCAACTAAAGAAAATCAAATTCTTATTGCTAAGGGGCATCTGAGCTTCATCACTTCATATCAAGTTGAGATTTCTCATTCATCTGAATCGAATCAATCGCTAGGGGCATTATCAATTTCATCACTTTTCATCAAGTTGATTATTCGTTTAAACTCAATCAAAAGTTTAAAGAGTATCTTTGATCACACGCTCAATCTAAGCAGGTGTTCAGTTTCATCACTTCAAATCAAGCTGGACAGTTTATCTTCGCTCATCATGTCTTGATCCATCAAGTTCAAGATCAATTTTTATCTTCGCTCACTGTGTCTAGTTCAATCAAGTTCTAGATCAGTAAGATCCGCTTCTTGATCAATCAAGTTCAAGTTCAGTATCTTTTCTCTCTATCATTCCTAGTTCAATAAAGTTTGGGATCAATATCGCTTTAATCAACTTTTTTTAGCTTCATCGCTTCAAATCAAGATAAACACCTCTCTCTTCATCTGGTTCGTGATCAATCAAGTTCAGAATGGGTATCTCCTAGACATCAACTATTCTTTGAACCAACGCGTCGCTCACACATTAATTCAAAGAGGGGCAAATGTAATACCCTAAAATTGGTCATCTAAACCATTGGCCCCTAATCTCGACAACATCACCAAGGTCCTAACTAAATGCAATTAAATCAATCTTGAGCACATTATTAATTCTTTAATCATCAAATGTCACATGGCAAATCAATTAACTCAATATTAATTAAATATTTATTTAATTAATTAAATCATTCCAAGAAAATCATTTTGATCAATTATCCTATTTAATTTATTAAATATCTTAGCATATTTAATTAATTAATAAATTTGCCATTTAATCATTAAAAAAGAAGAATTAATTTATCACAAAGCAAGAGTTAAATTGAAAATAAAATAAAAGAATTGAATTGAGAGAGAAATCAAACTTGAGATATTATTTCTTTTTCTAAATTGAGAACTTGAAATCAAAAAAACAATTAAAAGGAATTTAATCATTCTCTAAAATTAGAACTCAAAGCTTTATAGAAAAAGAAGTTCAGTTGCATTGAAAATACTCTTTTCTTGAATAAATCAAAGAAATCGCATGGTATTACCTTATTGTATCATAAGTGCATGGACTTAATTAATTCTTATCTCTAATGCAAACTCAAACTTCTTTTCTGAATGCATTTCAATTAAACTAGAATTGGATTCTATCTCAAGGTTAATTGAATCTGATTTCTCAATTATTTCAATTATCCTAAATTGTGCTTTTTCTTGATCTCTCTTGTGATTCTCTATAAATTCATCCTTCATCTCTCATTCAAAACACCCTGGAGATTTATTGTTATTATACAGCTTTTGCTCTAGAGTCATTGAATATATTGTGCTTGCTTTTTGAGATTATTGCATCTTAGTTTAGCTTTTTGCATATTTAGTTTACTCCATTTTTTTTTTCTATATTTAGTTTACTTCATATATCTTATTACTCATCCATCTTTCATCCATCTTGCATCCATTTAGCTTAATATCATACTCATATAGATTAAATCCTTTGTCTTGGTGTAGTTTAGTCACTGGTATTGCTTATACAAATCTAAGAGCAATCTTATACTCGCATCTTTTAGAAGGCAATTGGTCAATTTGTTATGGTTTTCATATTCATGCTTATATCTATCTAACCATGCATGTAATGACTTAATTGAAGTGTTGTGTCTTGCAGCTTACAGACTTTTTTCACTTTTTCACACACACAACACTAGACTTTGTTAGTGATTGATAAACAAGGATACAAAACATGGATTGGGATTTTCTCACAATCTAGTGTGCAGTGATTAAGTTGGTCACTCTATGTGGTAAAAGACAAAGGCAACAATTATCATTAAGGAAGTCTTTGAACATAATTAATGTGTATAAAGAGCAGCAATTAGTTATTGGAAAGACATGTCTCTTTTAAAAGAATTATCTATTCTAAAGGTTTCATCTCTTAGTTGATATGGGGATATTATTAATAACCTAGTTTGAAGTTCTCAATGGATAAAATAAAAAATAGGAAGGATAGAAACATGAGGAATTAGTGATGCCAACTAGAGATGGCTCCATCACTGTAAAAGTATGAATACGATATCAATCATCTTAAAAAACATTCCACATATCATTTGAAATTGGTATTGGATCATCTAAAACATGTGGTAGTCAAAGATCGAGAACATTGATAGTCTAGATATATACATATAGTCAGATCAACATAAACTCTCTTATTCAAATTGATATAATATATACATATCAAAAGTTGCATTGCACACATCGTCTGAAGGAATTGGGATATAAGGTTCATATAATTGACTTTGGATTGATGAGGGAAATTTCCATAAATAACCTTTCTACTAAATTCAAATTAGAGAATTATATCTTATTGTCTAAGATAGAACATCTACAAGATAGACTATAAAGGTAGCATAAAATTGCATTGATCATTTTATTCATTATCTAATTCATTAAATTAAGGACATTAATATTACATGATAAAGAATAGATTTTTATACATACATGATAAAGGACAGGGGAAGTGCATAATGCACGATGTTATTGCTATCGCCATTTCATAGGTCAACATTCAATGTTGACCAAGGTTGTTATGAAACTATGACATGTGCATAATACACAAGTAATATTATCACTATTTTACAGTCAACTCTCTGTGCTAACCAAAGGATGTTGTGACACAGCAATAAGCACATAACACAATTCTATTGTTTCGTGATTCAACTCCTTGTGTTGACCAAAGGTGATGCAAAACAGAAAAAGCACATAACATGCAGTGTTAGTCAGACTGCAAGAACTGCCTTTTGCAATTTTATGACAAGGAAAGAAAGCAACCATCACAATTTCGCAATATGGGTATTTCACCCATTCTTCTAGTTTGCGATTTGGCGATAAAGAGAAAAGTGGATGCCCACATAGAAGTGGTCCACATTGGTGGTTGACCAAGTTTGACCTAAGGATGAAGATGATGTGGAGAATATGGCATACACAGGATAAATCAAATATCGTTGTCAAGAAATGGTTGCTACCTGTTTGATCAAATCTGATCTTCAAGAATGAAACACCTAAGGATGGTACATGTATTTAATACTGACTATTGGAGAACTCATAGAAGATAAATTGTGAGGCTCGAGAAGATCAGAAAATCTTCAGTAGACAAGATGTCATAGCCTTGGGAAAGTGAAGATTACTTAGAATAGTAATCTAAAGAGTTAAGGATGAAATTAGTAATGGTAGCCAATCAGTCTGTAGAGTAGAGGCAGAAGATAAAATCTTCATGCACACTAAGAAGAGCATTTATTTTTCTAGTCTTGGTGGGAATGTATGTGTGTACTTGAGACAAAGAGTAATCAAAAGAAAGAAAAGATTTATGAAAAAGTTAAATGGTAGCATTTAATTTGAGCTATTGTAGATTGAGATGAAGAGACAAGAAATATTATTTAATGGTTGTAACAATTTTTTTTAATATTTTTTTCTAGAGGGAAAATCTTTGGTGAATGCAGATTGCCACTAAGAGAAGTAAGTCCATGATTAGCGTGTGTGGTAGGCATGAATGAGAAGAAGCTTTGTAAAAATAGAGGAAGAAGAACAAAGAGTAAAAACAAAAAATAGGATGCAAAGAAGCATCTTCAGCACCTGTGTATAACACGATACTAGAGCAAGCATAACACTACAAAAGAGATTACATGCAAAATGATTAGAAGGTGAAGAGGAGATAAGAGGCAGCTAAAATCAAAAGTAGAGAGTGAAGAAAATAGAGGTGAAGACTAGAGATCAGAGATCAAAGAGCTGAGAGCTGAGAGTTGAGAGTTGAGGTAGATAACACAAAAGGTTATACACACTGACTGGGACAGAGAAAGAGGTGTGAACAGAGCAGAAATCAAAGAGTAGTGTGCAGAGAAAACAAGAGGATAGAAGGCAGAGGACGGTGATTTGTGTGCAGAGACTAAAGATTGTGAGAAGAGAAGAGTCAAGGAAATCTCATGTGCATAAAATATTGTGAGTTACAAAATATTATTTGTAACAAGGCACTTAACTGTAATTGAATTTTTACTCATTTTAATCATCTAAGTTGGTGCTCAGATAGGGGGTTGCTTATCCTTTAGGTTGGTGCCCACAAATGTAGGGGTTGGTGCTCCTTTGGGTTGGTTCCCATAAATGTGTAATCAAATATTTTCATTTGTAAGACTGGATTAGAGCAGTAGACTATAGCAACATTTCTCACCAAGGTTTTTCCCCATTGTGGTTTTTCCTTGTATATCTTGTGTTATATGTTTTCCTTTTTTGTGTGTATGAATGTGTTTAATAGCTCTACTCATATTTTCTTGACTTCTATTATTAATGTTGTGATTATTTATAAAGTTCCAAGTTTTTATTACCATTTATTCACTCCCCCTCTTAGTGGTCCATTTGTGTTCCTTATTCTTCTCATAATTAATTAAAATCAACTAATCTTGTCACTATAGTCCAATAATTAATTTATCAAATAAATTAACTATTCCCCTATTCTTCTAAAGTCAATCAAATCATTAATTCTTCTAAATTCCATTTGGTTAGTTAATTTTAATTGATTAACTTAAATGATTCCTACAAATCACTTTTCCTAATACCCCACTTAGCATAATTAATTCTTCTAGAAGCCTAATTAATAATATCCCTCAATTTTAAATTCCTCCACTCATTCTCTCTCCTCTTGTCAAATCCTCCTAACTTATCCACTTGTTTTATAATTTCTCACTAACCCACTTAATCCCCTTAATCATTTGCACATTCCTAATTCTCATGATTAGGAATAAGTCAACCATTTGTCATAAATGTTTTGTCCCCTCTCACCTCCCAACCTTAAATGCACCAACTTTGGTCATGTAAAATGATTTCAAATCCTTGCACTTCCCCATGCTCCCTCATTTCCCAAGAAATTTTAATTCATTTTCTCTTCCCTTTCTCCCATGCAATCTTCTATTTGGGAATTTTTAATTCCCTTGTCCCTTCCCAAGGAATTTTAAATTCCTTTTATTCTTCCAATGTACATTGGAGACTCTTCCCTATGCACCTTGAGGAGTGTGGAGACAAGAAATGCCTTTATGCCAAATCTCTTGGTCTCCACACCTTGTCCTCTCAATCCTTCCCATCACTTTCCTTTAATTTCCACCCTCCATTTCAAATAAATCATGGCCCTCCATTTTGGCCTCCTCAAATCTATAAATTGGGGTCTCCTCCCCTCATTTCCATATCCATCTTCTGTGCAATCTCATGTTGTTAATTTGTTCTTAGAAGTATCCCTCATAGCATCCATACTATAATCATCTTTCTCTATATCTAGCTACTTAGCCATTTCATCCATCCATCAAGCATTTCTGTTGTGTAGTGGAGATAAATCCGCATCCCTGCCATAGTACCAATCCAATCAAGCTAAGGAGAGGCATATATTTAGCTTCACCAAAGCTTTGATCCGAGAAACAAGAGAGCTTCACATGAAGGTATAATGAATTTTATTACATTTAATTGTGTGTTTTATGTTTGTTTTGATTGAATATAACCATTAACCCTCTTGTTGTTTTTCGCTTGGTTCATTTTGGCATGCCCAGTGGGACCCACATCCCTTAACTAACATTTTTTGTGATTTTTGTGAAGATTTAGTCAAAGGTTCTGATTCAGCACCCCTGACTACACTTCAACGTCTCTTCTCCTACCGGTTCGGCGTCTGCATTCAAGATTGGTGTCTCCATTCAAATTCAAATTCTCCCACTCTCTTTTTTTATATTGTTTGAATCAATATCTGCATTTTTAAACGCATTGGTGTCTCTACCCTGAACTGAGAGCTAATCAATTTTTAATTTATGTTTTGTTTTTAGTTGCTCAAACAACCTAAAATGCAGAAAATAATTAAAATTTTGTTTAAAAGGAACAAAAAAAATTAGCTTAGTGATTGTTACTACTTAAATAATCGAGAATTAATCAGTTATTTAGTTTTTTTTAAGAAAATAAGGCGAGCTTTTTAGATATCTGCAATTCGGCATCTCCGCCAAACTCATTTTACCTCCTAGGTTTAAAATTTGAATTTGAATTTTTTGTAAGTTAACGTTTATCTGTAGTTGTTTGTTTTGGTGTCTATGTAGAAGATCAGCGTTTGAGTCTTGATTCAGCATCTCCGTAGGTGAACTTTCCCACTCAAAATTCAAATTTGAAACTTAAAAATTTAGTTCCCGCTTTCTATTTTTTTTTGTTTAAGAGTCAGGCCCTACTTTAGTGCCTACACAGACGTTGAGTGTTTGTGCTTGTACTTTGGCGTTTGCGCTGAGATAGTTAGAGTTTTGTGTTACTAATCAGAATTTGGGTTTTTGCAAATTTCATTCATAAGTCCAAGACAATTTTAAGAAACTACTAACTTTTTTTTGTAGCACGTTAGTCGAAGATAATCATTTTCCCACTAGTCTATTCTTCTTTCATTGTATTTAGCTTAGAAAATATTTTTTCATGTGGGACTAAAATTAACTAGTGTTTTTCATGTTTTGTGCATTTGCACTTGTGTAGAGCGGACCTGAATCGCTAATACACACTATCCTCTCCCCATGATTTTTATAATATCGGGTGCACGAGAAAAGTGTTAGCAACGCTCAATTTTTATTTTTATAGGTAGAGGGCCTATCCCCCCGAGAAGCCCATAAGGATAGTGTGGGGAGAACAACCTAAGTGGTAATGGGCTCTTAGCCGAGTCACCTCTCAGTCGCTATATAAAACATGTGGGATGAAAGTCCTCACGATGGGTGGTAATAGCCTACCTATGTCGAGCTCCCCAGTACTTGTGTTCTACAAGAAGGAGGCCTCCCAAGGGAGAGAGTGTACATGGATGCTCAAAAGAGAGTACCATACTAAGAACCTTGTGTTAGTAAGACCAAAATCCTACATTAGTGGTATAGGAGATGCAGATCATACCTCAAAATTACCTCTCATGTACCCACTCAAGATGAGACAGGAATCCCTCATATGATTTCCTGATCTTTGGGGTAAGAGAATGTGGTATGCCCGAGAAGTGAGTGTTTTGTAAGGTGGAGCCAATGCTACCAGAATATTTATTTGTCTGCTTGTTTGAGGTATCGCTTTGTGAAAGTGGCCAATCCAATGATTTTTGTTTTTGAACCTAGGATGTATGTTTGAAGTGTCTTTATTTTGCATTTTTATCATTGGGCTAATTTAGGCCCCCAATCACTTTTACGCTTCTCATAAGCATTAATACCTTGGCCAATGTATCTTTATTATTTGATGTCTTCTTTCCGAGAGTAAAAAAGTTACACCTTTTCAAAAATTGACCAAGTTTGACCAAATTCTATTTAAAATTTTATCTTAAATTGCCAAACTGTCCTTTGACATCTCTGCCTTGTCAAATTCTGAGTTTTAGCATCTCTGCCTCCACTGTTTCAGCATCTCTTCCTTGGTCATATTTCCAATTAATTTCCTTCATACACCATAAAACCAAGTCGATCAAACACCCTAAGAAGTCCATATACCACCAAGTCAAGAAGACGAAACCTAGTTATAAGCAAGTTCTCAAGCATCACAAGTTCTTATACATTAACCAAAAACTCTTATTCAAATATAGGACCTTCTTGTATTGCTTTCACAATTACCTTTGTCATTACAATAATGAGTTTCATGAAGAACCCTTGAGAACTCATGCTTTCCACCAAAGGTTTGGTCTATCCCAATCAATCAATAGGAGTGGTTGTATTCCTTTGTCCAACTTTCCTTTTCCACAAATCAATTATTGATTCATTTATCCATCTCAAGGTGACCTTACATTTCATCACATTTCCTTTCTTCCATTATTCTCTCTTTTTCTTCCATAATTATTGTCATATTTTACCTTCATAACTCATTTACACGTTCAATCTCTAAGGACTTATCACGTTAATCATCAAACTCAATTAATCAAATCATTCAATCAATCAACCTCATCCCAAGGTTAATACTTTGTGAAAGTTTAGTTTAGACCTTCATCTTTAATCAATCATGAATTGGTTTTTGTGCTTGGGAAAGAATCTCCCCCAATTACCTTTTCCTAAATATTTTGGGTTAGTCAAAACCCTAATCCTTTTACCCTATTTTGCTTAGGAACATGTCTATCCTAAGTAGAAGAAGGTTTAATCCAAGGTCTAAATTTCACTTAGCTTGGTTGTCACTTTTCTTGTGTTCCACATCATCAACCCCTCACCTAAGTCCTAATCTAAGGGCTATGGTATCATCCTAATCCAAGGACCATCCAAATTCATTCTAATCCTATCCAAATCAAAAGCAAATTGAAACTTGCTAAGTCCTTTCATCAATCTCTAATTCAATCTATTCCAAAATCTTCACTTTTCCCCCTTTAAGGTTACCCATGTATGGTCTTGACTTGCTCACAAAAAGAGAAAATCATCACCGAAGGCAATGAAATGTCTGACATTAGTCACCACTTTGATCAAGATCTGCAACAAGAAGAACAACTTGTTGATCAACTTGAGATTTCTCCACGCATCCAATCCTTCATTGTCGACCCGTATAATCAAGACGTGATGGAAATATTTTTCAAATATAATCCTAATGGGCTTATAGCTCATCTCATTACCCAAGGGGCATGCTTACTTCAAGGATATGACCGGTCTATCCTTCACAAACCACTGGAAGGTGACCTCGTAGATCAACCCATTGTTGATATTGTTCTTCATCCTCAACCCGCAACATCCACACCTAAAAATTATTTACCTCCAATTTTCATACCTCAAGGCATGTCTAACCCAGCCACATCTCAACCTCCTAGGTCAACCACACCTCTCCATAATTCCCTCAACTTCATCAGCACTAGCTTACCTCCTGCCAATACTATTTGTGGGTCACAACCTTTTGGTTCCTCTTACCAATACATTGGTGGTGGTGGTGGTATCCCTCTCATGTCCAACCAAATCCAAGGGTCTAACATGGGTCTCTATGTCCCTAATTTCCACAATCAACAGCCCGGCCTTATGAAATAAATTCAAGACATGAAGGACCTAATCAAAAATCTCAAATATGGGACAAACAAGAGACCTTACACTTTTGAAGAAATATGTCCTTATCCCTATGATCCTTCCATTTTGGTTGCACATTACCCTCTAGGTTTTGAGATTCCCAAATTTGAAAAATACAAAGGTAAGGGTGACCCTAGAGACCATGTCCATGAATTTTATATCCTTTGTCAGGAGGTCTCCTATAGTGATATCTACCTCAGAAGACTTTTCCCAAAAAGTCAATGGGGATGCCCTCTCTTGGTTCTCTGCCCTACCCCATGTCTCCATCAAGTCCTTCCCTGACCTAACAGATAAGTTTGTATCCCACTATGCTTACAATATTGAGAATAATGTTTCCATGATGGACCTATGTAACACAAAACAAAGGCCTGGAGAAACCTTCACCAACTTTCTTCACAGATGGTGACATCTCATCAAAAAATTTCCATGGGACATACCAGAGTCAAATCAAGTTGAGCTATTCTAAAGTAACTTGGTACCTGAGTTGTCAAAACCCCTAACTTGTTGTAATGTCCACCCTTGTTTTGACTAGAGTTGACTTTTACATTATGTTTGATAGACCTATCTAGACTATATTTTGATGATTTGGATGATGATTACTCATGTGCTTCATTGACTTGTGATTGATGTTAGACTCTATTGGACATATGCTATTTTGGTTATCTATATGGATGTTGGTACTATCATGATTGATCATGTGATATGATGATATATGTACTCGATGGATTTTATATGTTCACTATGTGATGGATTATTGATAGATTAGATTTATCATGGTTTTGATGATGATCATGATTACGCTAACCCTACTTCATGATTACATATGATGAGATGTTTATGAGATGTGTTTGACTATTGTTTGACTGTCTTCATGATAGAGATGATTCCACATCACTCATTGTGAGTGGGATGCGTCGTCGCAATTCTCTATCACTTTCTTATTCTATATATGTATATGTATATGTCGTATTGTCGTTTTGTGGTTGCAGGATTTTGTAGGTACCAAACATCGACTCCACCTGGCTTTGCAGGTCTGAGCATGTCTTTAGTTCCAATGGCTTATGTGGTTCAGAGATGGCATGAGTTTCCCCTCATATACTCTAGGTCTAAGTTGTTCACCGTGAGTAGTCGGTGTCTTGGCACAATTCGCCATGTCAGCTAGTAAGCTTGGTTCTCTAGTATTGTGAGCCCAGTTTATGACGGTTGATTTACTTGATTATGTTAGAGTAATTATGTGGCTCTTGATGTGTAGTTTTCTATTTGGAAATGTTTATTTTAATGTATTTAATTTATAAGTTTTGAATATTTAATTATTTGATATTTATATGTATTTGATAATTAACATTTATTGATTTTATGATTATTTTAATATTTGATAAGCCTTATTGTTGTTTAAATATTTGTTTAATATTTTTTATTTAATCTTCAATGGTATTTGATTATTTAATTATTTATTTGATCTTCTATGGTTTGATATTTATTTGATATCTTATATTTATTTGGTTCTTTAATTTATTTTATTAGCTTTTGATTTATTTGATTTTAATCCCTATTTGGGTTATTTATTTACAACTTATATTTATTTAATAGTATGACTTTTATTCCTAAGTGGGGTGTATGAACACATTAAATTAAATAAAGAAATAAAAACAATCCCACTTAGCTGGATAAGTATATTTTATTTTATTTACCTACCCTTCACTCTCATTGGTTAAATTCAAAATGGGTGAATAAATTATATTATATGGTGGCTTGGTAAAATATACTCTAAAATGGAATATTTTGATTGGCCGAATTGAGGCTAGGGTTTTGGATTATTGTTGCTTTTTATTTTCTTTCCCGTGAGGTTTTTCGGGTTGGTTGGCTCTTCTCTGAAAAATTTCTCCAGCAAGTTTTCTTCTTGGTTTTGGATTTCTTCTCTCTTGGATTTGGCTGGAGCTTGGATTGGATTTGGTTTGGCTTGTGGGAGCTCTTTTTTAGCTTCATTTCCATTACTTCAAGTTGCAGGTTGGAGTTCTTCACTTTGTATTTTGTTTTCAATGGATTCTTTGTGTATGCATTGTGTCTACATTGTTTTGGGTATTGGGTTGAAATAATATTTTATTCTATAGTTCTTTTATTTCTGCAAGGAAATATTTGGGGAGGAACTTTATATTATTTGGGTTTTGTATAGTTGTTGGAATATATGTTTTTGGTTTCCTGTGTATGGCATTTCACGGCTCTGTGAGAAATGGTTCTGAAGTTATTTGATTTAAATCATGGTTTATCGATTGAGTTATTTTATTGTGTTTATACCCAAGTATTCCTTGTTTCTGGGCATTTCTTTTCATATGTTTTTTGGGTATTTTTGTTAAGTCTATATTTTATTATTTTACCCAAAAGTTATCTAAGATTTCAGTAAGTTTTGTGCAAAAGCGTTGTTTCTGCATAAGCATTGTTCTGCATTTCATTTGTGTTGTTCTGTATTGCATTTGCACTACTCTGCGCAACATAAGCATTGTCTTAGGATACATAAGCATGAATCTGGAAACATAAGCGTTGTCTTAGGATGCATATGCGTGATTCTGGAATGCAAAAGTGTTGTTGTGTGTTGCATTTGTGTTGTTCTGCATGGTATAAGTGTTGTCCTGTGGGGCAAAAGCGCTAACCTGTCTGTGTTTTGTATTTTCCCAGTTTTGGTCATTTTTAAAGTATTTTCCCGAATTAATTTTTGTACCAGAGGCATTATTTGAGGTCTATTCATATTTTCCAGTTTTGGGTTTGATTAGTTTTTGATGCATTTTGATGGTTTTGAATGTATTTGTTCTTCTGTATTGTGAGTATTTTAGACTCTCTCCCATGTGGATAGGCCATGGATGATTGAGTTGATTTCTATGTTGTTTTTGGACCAACAAGTGAGTAGGCCCTATTGTGATGTTATTCTTTATTTGATGGCTTGATATGCCTTTGTTATTGCTAGCCAAGAGGCTCATTTTGCTATATTGGTGTTTTATATGTTGTTGTAGCCTTGTTTATGTTGTAAGAGTATGTGTGGAAGTTGTTGGCTGCATTGAGTATTATTTTCATGTAATTATGTTGGTAGAGCCTCTTGTGTTTTATTGTTGGGCCATGTTAGGAGGAGTGGGCTTCCTTGTGATAACCGGGGTCACGAGAGATAGGCTTGCATGAGGTTCCTTGTAAGGATGCATGAAGTCTAGACCACCAAGGCACATTAGAGTTTTCTGTGATTTGTAAATAAGTGATAACCTAAAAAATTGATGGGTTGTGTAGTTAGATTAATTAATAAGATGATAAATTAATTTGTGCCTCATGACTTTGTCCTAGGGAGGATGTTTTAGGATAAGCATGAGAAGGTTGTGAATACAGTAATCTAATCTCCCTTAGTCTCTCATAGGTTGAGATGGCTCCACATGTCCATCAGGCTAGTGCCTTGTGTTATTATGTTATTATGCTATGAGGATGGCATGTGATGACACTCCACTCCTACATGTGTTTCCCCTTTATGATTTATGATTATTCTTATTGGATGCATTTATGTCTTGATGATTGTTATGCCTCTAGGAGTTCATTCTTGTTGTATGTGTGAGTTCTTGCTTGAGAGTCCTTGTGTGGTTAGTCTCCTTAGTTATAGGTGCCAACTTAGGTTTAGAGTATGTGTTGGGACCTTGTTTCATCTCCTAGCACGGGGGGTGGCTCCTTTGGTTCCACATGGTCAGGAGGTTGGTGTTTTTTAGCCATTGGGATGTCTCTTGGATTCTTCTTACGTGGATGTGGATTCTTCTTCATGATGTACTATGGATGTACCTTGTAGCAAATTTATTTAATGGATAAGATGGAATGTATGTAATGTAATATTTTTATATAGTAGATGGATCCTTGTAGTAGAAAGAGTTGTGCTCATGATGTATTTAATGTACTCATATTTTTAAGATGAAATGTAGTTGGAATTGGAATTTAGGCATATTGTATTTGTACTATTGTAGAGATGTGATTTTATGAATCATGGAAATAAAGTGGATTATAGTTGGAATAGAATGCAATTGCTTTATGGATTAGTTGTATTATTGCATGGAATGTTTATATGCTATTTAGAATGTTAAATAATCTTGAAGGAGGAATATTTGTAGATTAATAAGTGAATGTATCAGAAGATGTTTTTGATTAAGTAAAAACAGGTTTTAAGGGACCCGAAACCCGATTACATTCGAAAGATATCCAAGAAGGAAACAAAACAAGACTAGCAAAAACACTAGCAGCAGAGAAAGGGACAGCAAGAGGCCAGCAAGAAATTGGCCCCAAGCCCAGCATTACAAGTTAATTAAAAACTCTTCATAGTTTCCTCAGCATTCTGTACCAAGAGCATCATCGCCTTGGCCGCTTCCCTCAGGTCGTTGTTTTCCTATCCCAACTGGCTCTCTTTCATTTTGGTTTCCTTCCCAATAGTGGTCTACCTAGTTCTACATCTATGGTTCTAGTGGGTTGGGCTAGAGGTTGGAGCATCTTCTATAATTACTAGGTTCTTATCCTGATTTATCTTTTCCAAATGATCCACCAAAGCGTTCATATTTTGGGAAGAAACTTTAAGGACCTGGAGGCTGTTGGCATATGCACACTCCAATGAGACATTGTATGTGATTGAAGGTTTTGTCATTGATGGCAACCTTGCAATCATATGGCACAGGCAAAGAAATTATACCAGCATCAGCAGATCACACTCTACACCGGCACCGGCACAGAAGAAAAGAAGTATACCGACACAGAGGCCGATAGGATTTTTGTTATACAATATTTTGTTTATTATTGTAAGCCAACTTGGCAAATTGTAAAATGACTCTTATATATAAAGGAGATCATTGTAGACATTTTAAAATGAAAAAAAATATAGTGATGCAGGAGCATAAAAGAAAATATTAGGCAGACCTAATGTGTGAAATATAGGTCAAGGGGTATATGTAAAGAACAGAGCAGGAACCGGTACTGAATCTGGCATTAAAGATGCTATTGTAAAGCAGTACAAGTTATTGGATTTGTATAATCCTTATTGTAAGTCAGTGTGACTTCCCATTGAGCAGTGAGCTCTAGGCAGTTGGCCTTCCTGCATGTGCAGGCCCCTATTGTAAGTAATATTCTCTTATTGGCCAGTGAGTGAATATTGTGGTTCACAAATCCCACTGAGGTTTTTCTCACATCGGGTTTCCTCGTTAAACATCTTGTGTTATGGTGTACTTTTCATGTGGATGTTCTTGATTATGTTTATTGCATTATTTCTTGCATACCGGTACACTGTTATATTATGTGCTACATGTTTTAAGTTAAGAAATTCCAACTACTGTTTAGATATTGATTCACCCCCCCCTCTTAGTATCTGTGAGACCCCTAACAATTGGTATCAAAGCTTGGTCATCTATTTTTAGAAGCCTAACAACTTGAGGAAGATCTTGACACTGGTAAAGATGGAAAATCTGATGAAGCAACTTGAAGGAGCTCTTATAGACTATGATGGAGAGAAATTGAAAAATATCAAACTAGAAGATGATTTAAGGGCAGCTCAAGATATCATTTAGGCACTTCAAGAAAATTTTACTGTTGCAAGAAATAAGAGAAGAGAACTTTGTGAAAAACTGCAAAATGAGAATGATGAAAAGGAATCACTTAATGATATGATAAGCAAGTTGAAACAAGAGAACGTGACAACAAAAAATGAAATGTAGGATATGACTATGAGATTTTGCAAAGAGATTGAGGATAGGAAGAAGAATGAAGAAGAATTGACCAGAAGACTAAGTGATGCAGCAAATGAGAATACAAGACTTAGCTATGAAAAAGACAGATCTGATGCATACTCAGAATGACTCAAATGAACTGATGAGACAAAAAGAAATCTTGGAAAGAGAACTAGAAACTGCAAATCAACACAAAGAAAAATTCAAGAAAAGCTCAAAGGAACTTGGCACCTTGCTGAAGAACCAAAAACCTAAAGGTGACACTTCTGGAATTGGCTTTGATATTGATGAAAGCTTCGGTACTACAAATACTCAGGATCACAGCAAACCGGTAAGACAACCTAATGCTTATAAATTCAATGGTAAATGCTTTAACTGTAATAAGTATGCTCATAGAGAAAATGAATATAGATCTAGAAATTATCAAAATATCAACACACCCACCGGTCAATGTTCCAAATGCAACAAAGTTGGTCACAACTCTGAAAATTGCAGAATGAATGTAAGATATTATGTTTGTGGAAGATCTGGACATTTATCTAATCAATGCAAAACACAAACCGGCATAGGTTATGGGAAAGCTATTCAAAAGAATAGTGTGACTTGTTATGCATGCAAGAAGATTGGGCATATTGCTAAATTTTGTAGAAGTAAAGGAACACTGGTAGACAACAAAAGTGCTAGCTTGAAAGGTAAAGAAAAAGTTGAAGAGGTTAAGCAAGAATTCTCAAAACAATGGATTAGGAAAGCTGATCTAAATATTGGGAATACTCCTCCACCGGTAGAACAAACCAATACTTCACCGGTAGGAAAGAGTGATGTTTCACCAGAAGGACAAAGTAGTGCTCCACCGGTAGGGAGTTCTTCATCTAATTGAAGAAAATTTCCTTGAGGGTTTGGCAATCTATTGATACATGTGCTATTATTCCCTCGGTTAAAGATAAGAAGTTGAAAATTACTTATTACCGGCAAACAATGTTAAGTGAATACTTAACCGGCATGCAATTAATGTGGTAGATGGCAAAAAGACACTATGAAGTTAAGTTTTTGGCTCCATTTCGTTTCACCAAGATTTCAAATTTTCAGAGAGCACGAAGACTCCGAGCTAAGGCATTTCAAGCAAGAAGCAAGCACACTCCAAGCAATCATCCATCCAAGGTAGTAAAAGGTATTTAATCATGGGATCCACCTCTGCAATTGAATACATAGCAAACCCTACTATTGTTGAGGTAATAAAAAGACCTAGGCCCGTATTTCAGTTAGTTCCCGAGATAGCAAAGAAGGATGATACCTTAGGTGCATTTTCTCAAATTCCTAAGGGAGTTGTTTATGCTGAAGACCCCCAAATGTACATCCACTGTAACATTGAAGAGTTAGGAGATGAGGAAATCAAAACCATGTATTAAACTATGATATGTGATGATACCAACAATGTAAAGGATGGACACAAATCATTAAAACCCTAGGATTTACAGAGATCCTTAGCATTCCTAAATTTCCAAAGGATGTGATTAGGATAGTTTTAAGTAGGGTACATGAAGAATTTTTCTAGTTAGATGCAATCCATAAGATCACCAAGGAAGTTGTGAAAGCTGTCACAGGGTTACCGACCACCGGTAAAAGGCCAGATAGAACCAAGAAGGTTTCCAATGACCTAGTTATAAAACTAACTGGTGCAACATTTGACAAGAGGTCTCTAAGGGTTAATGATGTAAAATATATCAATGTGAGATTCATCAGTATGATATTAGGGTATAAAGCAACTCATGCTAATAGTCTTAATTCAGTCTCAAGTATATGCATTAAGAGTGCTTATGACATGGTCACAAACAATGCAAAAATTGACATATGTGAATGGTTAAAGGATGAACTAATTGACAACCTTGGAAAGATCAAGAAGGACAAGAAAGGAACTTTCAGATTTGGAAATCTGTTAGTATGCCTAATGCTACACATAACGAAACAGGTTCCCGGTATAGGTTACAAAGAACTTGGATATGACATACCGATAGGAAAACAATTGACTGAACTATTCAATAACATGGGTGAGAACAAGGAAAGCAATATTAATGACTTTTTCCAAGCATTAAAGACCAAAATGAAGAAAAGAGTAAGGTTATCTCAGAAGATTGTAGACAAATACAAAGATGATATATGCTTTGTCATCAAGAAAGATGAAATATGGATGGAAGCAGTCATCCCAAGGACTGTCTGGGTAACCAAGATGGGATATGAAACAAATGATCACATAGTTGAAACATATGCCAAAGCACTTCTGGAAGCCCCCAGAGAACCAAAAGAAGAAATATTTGGCAGTGCTAAAACCATAGAAAGCCAAATTCAATCAAAGAAAAGGGTGAAAAAGGTTGAGGCAGTTGTGAGGAAAGGATCCAGACAAGCAAAAGCCATTAAGGAAGATGTATTGAAGAAAACAGGCATAACAGAGGATGCGTTAGCAGCTCCACAGCTTGAAACTCACCTACCACCGGTAGGTACCTCTTCAGGAAGTGACATGCCTGCAACTTTTAAAAGAGTTGTAAGGAAAAGAGATCCCTCACCTACAACCACACCTTCACCTAGGAGGACAAGGCAAAAGAAACAAGCAATGAGATCTCCGGTTAGAAAGGCCACACCAAAGAAGAAGTTGACACCTAAGAAGAAGAAAAGGACAAACAAAGATTTGGCCCCTCTTGATATACTATTAAATGAAATCACAGAGGAAGGTAAACTAAAAAACATAGAGAAAATATATGACACTCTAACAGCTGATGAAAAAGAACAAATTGAGAACAGTGTTATATTACATATGGACATGTACAAGAAATTTTTGATGGAAGTAGTAAATGAAATTCCTGATGAATTATTCAAAAGACTTGAGGCAAGAAGACGGGCAGTGATAGAATTAGATAAGAAAATAAAAATTGAGAAGCTACTTGTTGTATATCCGGTAAACTCTCCAAAAGAAATTGATGATTTGATTGCTCAAGCAAACTGGTCAATATTCTCTACTGCACACCGGCATATTTTACTAATGGTAGGAAGAGTTAATGAAGTAACAAAGGAAACAGAAGATGGATGGGATATATTCCTAGTTGAGAAAAAAAAACAAGAAGAGTATAGGAACCCTAAACCTATAAAGGAAGGTAAAGTTGGTGGACCACCAAGCATCAAAGTTAAAGACAACTAACCCCCACCTTCTTTAAATACTCCACTGGTGAAAACAACAACTACTGAAGATCAACCGGTAGCCAAGAGTATGGATGTAGAGGATAATAATCCTAATTCTGAAGTCCTATATACTGTGGATGTTGATACTATAAAGAAGTGTAATAGAGATTTTGACACACTTCTACTGGAATTGTGTAGTTTGTTGAAAGAGTAAAAAAATTTGTACAAAGATACCTATAAAACAAACTTTTTGATTATAGATATTGACAAGAAAATAAGCAAGGTACAGAATGAGATAAATAAACTTGTAGACAATTTTGTCAACTCACCTGATACACTATCAGTTTTTGAAGAGAAAATATCAAATTTTGAGGAAGAACTACTCAAATTGGAAAGAGAGAAAGAAATAATAATAAATAAGGCAAAACATTTGAGATCTAAACTAAGTCCAAGATTGGACTATCTAGCATCTCTGCAGAAGGAAATTTCTGAGGCACTAATACAAGGAAGCAAAACACCGGCAGAGCATTTGCAGCATCTCACCGATACACTAAAGAGAACTGAAGCAGCAATAAAAGATAGTAAGAAGTTTATGGATAGTATAAACTTGATTTTGGGAGATCTTTTTCAGATTATAACCACCCAGCTACAAGGTTGAGTTTATGGATAGATGAACCTACAAACTCTACTAACATCTTGACAACCTTTGTCATTGATGCCAAAGGGGGAGTAGTGGGATGAGAAAGTTCAAAACATGGGAATCATATGCTCAGGGGGAGCTCTCACATTTTTGGTAGCATTCTTGGATTGCACTCTTTTGAACACTTTTTGAAATTTCTCATGAGTGTTGCCATCAATGCCAAAGGGGGAGATTGTTGGCATATGCACACTCCAATGAGACATTGTATGTGATTGAAGGTTTTGTCATTGATGGAAACCTTGCAATCCTATGGCACCGGCAAAGACATTATACCGGCATCAGCAGATCACACTCTACACTGGCACCGGCATAGAAGAAAAGAAGTATACCGACACAGAGGCCGATAGGATTTTTGTTATACAATATTTTGTTTATTATTGTAAGCCGACTTGGCAAATTGTAAAATGACTCTTATATATAAAGGAGATCATTGTAGACATTTTAAAATGAAAAAAAAATATAGTGATGCAGGAGCATAAAAGAAAATATTAGGCAGACCTAATGTGTGAAATATAGGTCAAGGGGTATATGTAAAGAATAGAGCAAGAACTGGTACTGAATCTGGCATTAAAGATGCTATTGTAAAGTAGTACAAGTTATTGGATTTCTATAATCCTTATTGTAAGTCAGTGTGACTTCCCATTGAGCAGTGAGCTCTAGGCAGTTGGCCTTCCTGCATGTGCATGCCCCTATTGTAAGTAATATTCTCTTATTGGCCAGTGAGTGAATATTATGGGTTACAAATCCCACCGAGTTTTTTCTCACACCAGGTTTCCTCATTAAACATCTTGTGTTATGGTGTACTTTTCATGTGGATGTTCTTGATTATGTTTATTGCATTATTTCTTGCATACCGGTACACTGTTATATTATGTGCTGCATGTTTTAAGTTAGGAAATTTCAACTACCGATTAGATATTGATTCACCCCCCCTCTCAGTATCTATGAGACCCCTAGCAGAGGTTGTGGTTCATGAGGCTTTTCAAAGCCTTCTCATTACGGGCGATTCGGGTGTTGATGTTGTCTTTGTCCTCCTCCACCTGCTCTTTCAGAGTTCTAATAACATCCTCCAAATGTTTCAGGTCCCCTTTGATCAGATCTTTCTCCAACCAGTCCTCCATCTCCATTTCCTCCTCAGCTTCACTATTTTTTGTATCTTCATTCTGTTTCCCAGAGTCAAAATTCTTAATCAGCTTATTAATCTTATCTTCTAGCTCCCTCTGCTTACCTTGCATATTGGTGATGTTTTCGACAACCCATTTCTGGAAATTGAAGGATTGCAGAGTGCAGTTATAGGTGTTGTCCAAGATGGTGTTCATAGAGTCCTTGCCCTATTCAGTCTCCTCAGAGTTAGGGTTGTCATACTCCTTAGGATTCAGAGCAGCATTCTCACTTTCCGAGCCCTTAAGGTTAGAGTGAGGGTTTTCAGAATTACCCCCTTCCTCCCCTTCACCATAGTTCTCATCCTTATTTTTCTCCATTTCAGTATCAGTGTCCTTATCCTTTTCCTCTTCTTCATCATAATGCACCTCCTTTTCCTCATGCTCTATTTTAGCTTTCTTTTTTTGTGGGTAGGGGTGTTGGGTTGATCCCCATTCAAGACAGAGTCTTTGCAGCTCTCAGAGATATGAGCATTAATGATCAAAGGGTCATCCTTAGTTTCCCTAGCCTTATCCTTTAGATGTTCATATATTAGCAGAATGAGCCCCTAGTGGGCTAAAGGGTAAGAGTTAGGCTTTTTAGCATGGTCTGCAAGGCTCTCATTTAGAGAGGACGTTAAATAGAAGGGTAGGGATATTTTAGCCCCATGACGGATATGGTTCAAAATAGCGAAATGATAGTTATAATTTTTTGTAAATCTTCTATCCACAGTCAAATACTCCATTAAAACCCTTAGAACTTTTTGCCAAAAAGGCTTTACCTGCTGGGGAGTGTAGTAAGAGATGTTGTCCTTCTTCACAAGCTTGCCCTTCTCATCCTCTGACTTCGAGAAGTTTTTGAAAGCTTCAGCTGCATACTTCCGATCCCTATAGAATTTAGTCCCCTTTTTCTAGAGACTCATAACCTCTACAACCATGTTTTCATCGATTTGCCAAATCTCCCTGAACAGGGTGACTCTATTGTTACTCCAGCTTTTAGCAAAACCATAAGACATAGAATTTTTGTTTCCGTGAAGCTTTTCCATATAGTCAGTGAAGCCGTATTTGTGGAGCCTTCTCTAGACCTTTCATTCACTCTTCCAATTTTCACATCCTAGAGGCTCGTTCCTGTTTAGGTTACCACCCTTTCTGAGCTCCAAGTAAAGATACCCACTGCTGCAGTTCACAATCCGCAAATAAGACTCTGAAAATTTGTTATTTCTGGAATTCCCATGTAAAGACTCTTTCGTTGTTTTGAAATTGCTGCTTATGGCCACACAAACCCAGTGATTATTACTATAATCTTTCACACACATATGATCTTGGAAATGATGCCAAAAAACACTCATAATCTGACAGTTTATCCGCCCCCAAAATCTATCTTTGGAAATCGTTCTCCAGAAAATAATCATGAGATTAACTTGACCCATTGATGCGATCAAAGTATAATTTCTCTTTAACCTCCCTTTTAATGTGAGTTTCTCCAATGTATTTGACATCCTTCTCCAAATTGACCCCTTCATTGGCTAGGATATCCGCAACCTTATTTCCTTCTCTAAAGGTATGAGTAATACTAATGCTAACATAGTTATTTAAAAGATATTTAGCATTTTTAATTAAATTGGTAATATTCCAGGAAACAGAACTTGTACCTTTGAGGGCTTGTATGATGTTTAAAGAGTCCCCTTTGAGCCAATGTTTTTTGAATTTGAATTCCTGAGCTAGCTGGAGGCTCTTTAGCATTGCCAGAGCTTCAGCCACATGGTTATTTTGGATCCCAAAAGGAGAAGCAAAAGTAGCAATGCAAATTCCTTGAGCATTTCTAATAACTCCTCCACCAGCAGCCTTTCCAGGGTTCCCTTTAGCCGCCCCATCAAAATTAACCTTTATCCAGTCATATTCAGGAAAACGCCAGACAATGTTATCTCTCCTATTCTTATTTTCCAATCTGTAGACCTTATGCATTAGGTTCCATTCAGTGAGGATGTCTCTTTCCATATCATTCATATCAATAATAGACCATTGTTGATTATTCTTGTGAGGAATATTGATGTTCTGCTTTATAGCCCTGCAAAGTTTTTCAAAGACCACCTGGTTAATCGGATCTAGTAAATGGGAATGATTCACATAGATGCATTGGTAGAAAGGAAATTATGCATATCATGAGGAATAAGTAATGTTGTAGGTTGCATATTTCATGGTTAAAGAATTAGAATATGATACATTAATGAAGGTGAAATATACCTATCATGTGTGTAGTATGTTATTGTGGAAATAAATTAAGTAATGATGTTAAAGTGCCCTAGAGAAAGATTGTTGTTGTTGTGTTATTTTCGCTTGCGTTATTTGATGAAATGAGCAATGATGTATGTTCATATTGGTTAATTGGTTAATGAATGTAAATAGATGGAGATGTTATATATTGCATTAGTTGTTATTAGATGTTAATTAAAAAAAAATTATCTCCATTTGTATATTATTGTTTAGTTTCTTTAGGGTATTTTGGCGAGCATTACAACTTGGTATCAGAGCCCATGTTCAACACTGGGTACTCTAGTTTTGATTGAGCCCATTGTGCATTTTAGCATTTGCCATGGGGTAGCCCAGCGGTTTTATCCTTACTATTTATTTTTCCCTATTTTAGTTCCCTTAGATGAATAGCTTATAGTTTCCTTTGCATTTTCTTAGATAAGATGCTTGTTAGGGGTAGAGATTGTTGTCGTGTTGGTTGCATGGGTACTCATAGGAACCCTCACCCTAAGGTTTCTAAAGAGTCACACCATGAGGAACAAGAGCAGGAGTAGCCTAGAGATGATCTGATTCCATAGTTGGTGAACGTGCTTCAGGAGCTTCTTGGTCACCTAAGACCGAGACAGGAGGAGAACCAGTAGGAGGGATCTCATCATTCAGAGCATCAGGAGAGAGAGCGTTCATGTTCTCTTAGGAGGAGAATTGAGGTGGATCAGGAGGTGCTTGCAGCTAGTCACATCAGAGATCTGAATAGGACTCATCCTCCTACCTATTATGGCTTAGGCAGTGGCATGGAGGTAGAGACATGGTAATTGGACTTAGGTAGGTGTTTTACTATGCATCAGTGTAGCAATAACACCAAGATGAGATGTGCAATTTTGTATCTTCGTGATTTTGCGATGACTTGGTGGCACATGGAGGAACAAAAGTTGCATTTGGACATAGCGATGTTATCTTGGGAGTTATTCTTGGAGCAGTTTCATGCTATATTTTTTTTAGATCATTGGAGCCAAAGGAAGGCTAATGAGTTCCATGATTTGAGACAATAGAGGATGACTATGGAGCAGTATGAGTGTAGATTCTTCAAGCTTAGATAGTATGCTGGATATGCCGATGATGAGCCGATGTTGATTCAGCACTTTGTTAGAGGTCTTAATGATCGTATTGGTGGAGAGGTTCGGATTCATGGACCTAAGACCTTAGAGGCAGCTATGGAGAAGGTGAGACTAGCAGAGGAGAATCTTTCATTAGTATCAGGAGGAGCAACCGGAGGACAGATAGTTAGCACACCTATTATAGGATCTACGGTGAGAGGACCACAGGAGTAGTCTTCAGGATATGGTAGGAGCCATCCTTCTTCTTTCCATAGTGGTTAGCGATTTAAGAAGAGGTTTTCTCAGGGGTAGAGCTTTTCTCGA
The DNA here is from genome assembly GCF_030272615.1 of Cryptomeria japonica. Classification (NCBI taxonomy): domain Eukaryota; kingdom Viridiplantae; phylum Streptophyta; class Pinopsida; order Cupressales; family Cupressaceae; genus Cryptomeria; species Cryptomeria japonica. The sequence continues at coordinate 336,797,309 of NC_081410.1, forward strand.
GGTGCTAGATTTTAGGTTGATAGGAGTCACAATTGTAAGCATGATAGGAGACCTACTCCTTCTCAACCAGCGCAGAGTTTGCAACCAGCTTCTAGTAGAGGCAGTGTTCAGTAGATGAGTACAGCACCAGGTAGCAAAGTGTTTGTTAGGAGAGATTGCTTTGCATGTGGACAGCCAGGTCACATTGTCATTTATTATCCTCAATGTACTTCTCATATGTAAGGGCAGCAGAAGCCAGCTACTTCTGAGCCTACAGTTGGAGATGCAGACAGGTCTCATCTCATTTTTGCAATAGTTGATAACCATCAGGCTGACCCTCAGGCCACCATTGTAGAGACATCAGGTGTGATAGGTGGTATCTCTTGTACAGTATTATTTGATTCTGGAGCATCAGACTCTTTTATTTATCCTTTTCTAGTAGAGCAATGTGGGCTTGCTATGGCAAAGAAATATGATAGGTGGTAGGTAGAGTTAGCTACAGGGTCCAAAGTGGTAGTGGATTCCCTTGTGCTCAATTGTCCTTTAGTTTTAGGAGATTGTCATTCTTCTGTGGATCTTCGTGTTATGTCTTTGGGATCTTATGATGTGGTTCTTGGTATGGATTGGCTTGGATCTCACCAAGTGAAGATAGATTGTAGAGGTAAGAGAGTGCAGTGGATGGATGATAGTGGGAAGAGTGTGGAGATTGTAGGTATTCAGAGACCTATCTCTCTTTGCATGATTTGGTGCCAAGAGCTGAGCCTATTTCTAAATCTCCCTATTGGATGACCACGTAGGAGTTGAATGAGTTGAGGGTTCAGTTAGAGGAGTTGTTGGCGAAGGGGTTTATTCATCCTAGTGTGTCCCCTTGGGGTGCACCTGTGTTATTTATGAAAAAGAAGGATGGATCTCTTCAATTGTGCATTGATTACAGACAACTTAATAAGGTGATGGTGAAGAACCGATATCCCTTCCCTCGGATAGATGATATATTTGACCATATTAAGGATGCCAGGGTTTTCTTCAAGATTGATCTTAAGTCCGGGTATCACCAGTTGAGGATTCAGGAGATGGACATTCATCGCACAGCTTTTCGCACTAGGTATGGTCATTATGAGTTCATAGTGGTACCTTTTGGTCTTACGAATGCACCTTCAGTTTTCATGAGCTTGATGAATGGTGTATTCAAGTTGTATTTGGATAGATTTGTATTAGTATTTCCTGATGATATTTTGATTTATTCAAGATCGATTGACGAGCATGAGGATAATGTGAGATAGGTTTTGTAGTGTCTTAGGGAGAATCGACTATATGCCAATTTGGTGAAGTCCAAGTTCTTTCAAATAGAGGTGAGATATCTTGGTCATGTGATTTCTAAACTTGTTAATTCTAATGAGAAAGTCAAAATGTACCAGTATCTATTTGTTAGATAGTTCAAATAAGACAACTAAGAAGTGGGGGTGAATGAGTTGTCATAGATTACCGAAACCTTAAGCAATTAAAACTAATACCAAAACCCAAAATATTTAAAACCACAATGAATAAACCAAATACTGGAATAGCAGTTAAACCAATTAAGCATAAACAATAATCACATAATAAATACCATCCACATGACACAAGATTTATACATGGAAACCCAGTAAAGGGAAAAACCACAGTGGGAAGCCTATCCACAATCAGATAATACTTTTGTAGTAAGTATGTGAATTACAATTGAGGGGCATACACTTGCAAGAAGTCCAACATCCTAGAGCGCACTGCTCATCACAAAAGGAGTCTCACTGACTACATAGAAATCCAGACTACAATCGGGAGAAGTGTTTGAACTACAAAGATAGCATCTCCAATGCTTGAGTACAGTTCCAGTTAAGCTCAATACTGGAGGACTAAATCCTCTTACATAAACCCAATTCAATCTCTAATGATCGACCAAATTTTCTGCCTGAATGATATTACATTTATTCATACATTAAATATTTATATCCCATACCATAATGATCTACAATAAGATATTACAACTATATATACAAACCCTCAACCATAAACAATCAGATTGACCACCAGACAATAAACCAATTACATATTTATTAAACATGTCAGTCTTAGACCAAACAAAGAATATCCAACACATAAGACATCTCAGAAACACATCGAGAGGTCCAATCCACACGTTACATTAAATTAGTCCATAACCTAGATCAATTGGGACCCAATATAGGTCCATACGCTAAAGCAATGATCTCCATCCACCAAGTCTCGAACATGGTCATCATCAGTATCCTAAAACTCCACTAAAAGTTACACCAACACCACTTATCCATATCATCAAAGATCTTCATCAAAATATCTATCGGTGAAATCCTCATCGGAACCAGAAGCCAAGCTTCTAAGAAAATAGGATGGCATCCAATCACTAGACCAAAACAAATTGATTGAATATGAACATGATTATCATGAATAAGCCAATTACATAACCAAACCATACCGGAGCCTACCGGATCATGCCGGATCCAAACCAACCAGAAACCACTAAACCTACTGGGACTAGAAGGATGTCAGTAAAGCATCCAAACAGCTACTGTTGACATCAATGACAAAACATCAGTGCAACACATAATCAATTCCTCCAAATGGCCAAAAATATCCCCCTTTGGCATTGATGGCAACACTAGATGAGAAAAACATCTAAGTACCAAGAAATTCCAAACAAGTCTCCCCCAATGGAAGACATCCAATAATCTCCTACTCAAAGATATAGCAATGAAATTCTGAAACAAAGACCAAACCCCCCTATGAATGATATCTTTGTAAAGCTCTAAATTATCCATATATCTCTCCTCCTGATGTATACAACTCCTTAAGTTTTTTTCTTTTTCACATCAATATCTCTCCCCCGTTGACATCAATGCCATAAATCTGACAAAAATATAAAAGAAAAAACATAAACCACTGAATCATAAAGCTAACTACACCCCTAAGCAGTAGCATCCCCACATTAGTGTCAGAATGAATAGTATCTCTGATAATGCATACCAGACTGATGCCAAACCACATCAATCAAGTCTCTACTAGAGGGACAGAAACTCCCAATCTGTCTCTCAGGTGCTCAAATGATTCCTTAGGCAAAGGTTTAGTGAAAATATCTGCAATCCACTCTTTAGTGTTCACATAAAACCATCTAACTTCATTTGCTTCCACCTTTTCCTTCAAAAAGTTGTACTTGATAGATTTTTTTTTTTCTTAGAATTAAATACTGGATTCTTTGATATATCAATAGCAGCAGAGTTATCACAGTGAATAAATATTGGTGCATTACAATCCACCTTTATATCCTTCAATGTTTGCTTCATCCATGAAACTTGTGTATAGTTAGTAGCAGCAGCAACATACTCAGCTTCAGCAGTAGATAAATAAGTACATGATTGTTTCTTGTTGATCCATGAAACAAGTTTCTTTCCAAGAAAGAAAGCTCCACCGGAAGTACTTTTCTGGTCATCAACATCTCCAGCTCAATCAGTATTTGTATATGCACATAAAGTAAAGTCATCATCCTTAGGGTACCACAAACCATATTTTGATGTACCTTGCAAGTATCTAAAAATCATTTTCACCACACTCTCATGATTTTCTCTAGGATCACTCTGAAATATTGAAACAATACAAACATCATTCATTATGTCAGGCCTAGTCTAAGTCAAATAATGTAGACCTCCAATCATAGATTTGTATCATGTAGGTTTTACCGGTGCAGAAACATCTTTCCTTGTCAATTTCTCACTTGTAACCATAGGAGTACTTACCAGTTTAGAATCTCCCATGCCAAATTTCTTCAACAATTCCTTAGCATACTTAGTTTGATAGATGAAAATACCTTTGTCAATCTGAGTAATCTACAAACCTAAGAAAAATTTCATCTCACCAATCATAGACATCTCAAATTCATTCTCCATATTGTTAGCAAATTCCTTACACAACTTATCTTCACCTCCAAAAATAATGTCATCAACCAATACTTCAATAATTAGTATATCATCATCAGTGATCTTATAATATAAATTAATGTCAGCATTACCCTTAGTAAAACCAAGCTTCAAAAGATATGTATCCAATCTCGCATGTTAAGCTCTAGGTGCTTGTTTCAATCCATATAAATATTTTCTTAACCTGCAAACCATGTTTGTATCATCTGATAGTGAATAACCATTAGGTTGCTCAATATAAACTTCCCCATCAAGATCCCCATTCAAAAATGCACACTTAACATCCATCTGATAAACCTCATAGTTTTTATGAGCAGCATAGGCAAGAAATAATCTTACAGCTTCAATCCTAGCTACCGGTGCAAAAGTCTCTCCATAATCAATTCCTTCCTTTTGAGAATATCCTTTACAAACCAATCAAGCCTTATTCCTTACAACTTGACGATCCTCATTCAATTTATTCCTAAAAATCCATTTAGTTCCAATAACTTTCTTATTTTTAGGTCGGGGAACCAAAGTCCATGTGCTATTTTTCTCAATCTGATCTAATTCTTCTTCCATAGCTTTAAACCAATATTCATTTTACATGCCTCAATTAGTGATACCGGTTCAACTTGAGAAATTAAACATACCTCATTTTTTGTCAGTCTTCTTCTTGTCATCACTCCATTGTTCTTATCCCCAATGATCTAATCTTCTGAATGATTCAATCTAACATACCTAGGAGTCTTCTGACTCTTTGTTCCTCTTCCCAATTCTTTTGTTGTTGTAGAATTTTCTAATACTACCGGAGTAACTGGTTCAAGACTTTGTTCCAGTAAAGGTGCTACTGGTTCAGATATAATCATTTCCACTTACGGTTCCTTCTCATAAACTCTAATTTGACCTCTATTCAGCTCATCCACTTTGACATTATCACTCTCCATAATTCTCTGCAATCTCTTGTTATAACATCTATATTCCTTGCTTTCATTAGAATAACCAAGGAATATGCCTTCATCACATCTAGGATCAAATTCACTAAAGATATCATCTCTCCCAATATAACATTTACTACCAAAGATTCTAAAATACTTCATTTTAGGTGCATTTCCAAACCATAATTCATAAGGTGTCTAACCGGTTTCTCCTTTGATATATACTATTTTGAATGTATAAACCATTGTGCTCACTGCTTCTCTCTAGTAGATATGAGTTAGACTAGCTTCCATCATCATTGTTCTAGTAGCATCCAAGATGGTTATGTTCGTCCTTTCCACAAAAGTTATTAAACTCACCGGATGTGAATTCTCCACCATGATCTAACCTCAAACATTTAATCTTCAAGCATGTCTCAGTTTCCACTTTAGCCTTAAAGATTTTTAACTTTTCAAATGCCTCAAATTTTTCCTTTAGAAAAGTAACCCACATCATTCTAGAATAATCATCAATGATTAGCATGAAATATCTATCACCTTGAAAACTTTTAACTCTAGCAGGGCCACAAAAATCAGTATGAATAAGATGAAGAACATCAGTAGATTTATCTTGTATACTCCTCAAAGAGGTTCTGACCTATTTACCCATTTGACATTCTTTACATACTGGATTATAGGGCTTCAAAATCTTAGGTATATCCCTAACTGCCTTAGTTGAACTGATCTTTACAATGCAATCAAAATTCACATGACACTGTTAGGTCCCAGAGACAACTGAGAAGGGGGGTGAATCAGTTGTCCAATAAATTCAACCAGGATTAACTTAACCAAAACTTAATGCTTAATACCAATAAACCAAACTTTATGTCGGCAGACAGTTTTATCAGTTAATTGCAGTACCGGTAAAGATTAATGCATGAAACAGAAATACAACAACGTCCACAACACATAACACAAATGTTTGTACGTGGAAACCTTGTAAGGGGAAAAACCATGGTGGGAAGCCTTACCCACAATCAAATAATACTACTATAGATAGTATGTGTGTACAATATAGATTTTGCACATGCAGAAAGACCAACTGCCTAGAGCTCACTGCTCAATCACAAAATGAGAGTCACATTCACTACAATTGGATGGTTAAATCCAATGATAATGTACTGCATAAAATAGCATCTTCATATGCTAGATTCAGTACCGGTTTAGTTTTGATTGCCTTCACAAAAACCTTCCTTCAACCTTCAAATGATGTCTGTGTATAGCTCTACTTATTTTTGCATATACCTTATTACAATTCTTTTTCCAATCACATATCAATCTCACAAATGAAATCTTACATTTATACCATAACCTAAGACCAATTGAATAGGTTGGCTCACTAAAAGATATTATAATAAAATCAATTACAAATAAATCAATATCTGATGCATGATGTCGGCTCAATGCATTTACAATAATAATAAATCATCTCTATAACGTGTCGTGTTGATCTGGAATAGATATACCTGTCGGTGCATATACTGAACCTATTTGCCGGTAACAACAAATATGCAAACCCGAATAAACAATTACCCAAATCACCAAAACCAAGTGATCGAGTAATGTCTTCGACATAACCAAGTAGTTTCCAAGTTATTCCAAGTGCTAGTGAATAATATAATCTGTCGGTGAACCAAACACTAGTAATTGTGCATAAGTCTCCGACTTGGGGCAAAACATAACCAAAATCTCCAAGTGTTGATAAGTGTTGACAAGTGATGACAGGTGTTGACATCAATGACAAAACCATATCAACATATCCAACATACCAACAGACACAACCTTTTATACTAGACCCAACTCTCATCAATTTGTGTAATCAAACATATCTTCTCACCAGAATTCAAATGAAATATATTACCTTTTGTCTGTGTAACAGTTGCAATCACCAA